>NW_017727734.1:272459-276674 GCF_001865875.1 Lupinus angustifolius | reverse complement strand
CAAGCACCAATGAAATTGATATATTCAACATTGCTTACTTGAGAAAACACTATTGAAAGTGACACATTTAGCAATGCTTTCTAGAGCAAGAACTATTGAAAGTGACACATTCAACAACCTTTCTTCAAGCGAGAACTATTGAATGTGTCACTTTCAACATTGCTTTTAAAAGTACAGTTGAACCTAGCCTTATATTCTATTGTGATTACATTAATATTACATGCAAGCATTGTTAATTGTCAAATTTAAGCATTATTGTTTTGCTATTTTAACATATTTCAAAATATACATCAAGATCGTCTTTGAAACTAATGTGAAATTTTAGATGCATCGCATGTGGTATTCTAAATGCATCTCACGTTAGCCTCAAAGACAAAGTAGGTGCTCATTTTCATTTTTCGAAGACTTAGTTGATGGATCCAACATTGAGGAATACGTTGGTCATGATTTTTCTCATGAACCTAAATTTAATTTATAATTATGTAGGTTGTACAATCTTCCAATACTTTCAATTTTGATATCATCAAGCTATCAATGTACAATTTTCATATGACACTAATCAAAGGAAAGCAATCTATTGTGTACGGTATCATCTTTCCTAGGATTTTTCCTAGTTTGTGTTTTGGCATGTTTCATTAAAAAATAAACATGTCTCTCCAACAAGGAGATGCATTATTTTTGATGTACAAAAAAAGCTTCGTAAACCTACACAACTTTTTATCAATGTATGATTTCCATGATCCAATAGATATTTTCACTAATACTGAATAATTAGTACATTGATCCTGACCCTTCAAATAAGTTCTTACTTTAAAAAACACGACAAAGAAATATCTCTTATTTTCTTAGAATCCTCTCATAGAGAGCTTAGTACAACAGCTCGTGAGAGGTCATATTTGAAAAACAAAATCTAGAGTCTATCAAATTTAATGCAAAGTGCCAAAGATTTAAAAGAATGAATTAGCTTTATGAGAATGAACATATTTGTCTAGTGTTAAATAGGTGTAATGAAATTCTAATTAAAATTGCCAAAATGGGGGTTCATCGATTCAAATTACGGTAAAACTCGGATCCCTAAATTTAGTATATAAGGAATTTTGACTAAAAGTGTTGTTTATGCAGTAAATATTCTCTTGAAAACACTCCATGACAAGAAAAACAATAAAAATTGTAAAAGAGATTAACAAATCCAAATAGATTTGGCTCAAGATTAAACTGAAAAAGAATGAAATGAGAGATGATATTTTTCCCACATCCTTTTACCCATAATTCATTATTATTCATTACAAAAAAATGTGTTGGAAATGAGGATGGGTAGGTTATAACAAGATGGTTAAGATTTTTGTAAAAATAAATTGATAAGAATGGTGACAAATATTTTCTTCTCACAACTCTGTCAAGAACTAAAACTTAAATTAATCCCCAATTATATATTGAACATTTTTTATAAGGAGGGGTCTGTATAGATTCAAGTTAAGTTACACCAGTTATAATTAATCACAAACATTTATTTTCTTCAATCCAACAGACTCAATGAGTGAGTGCAATAAATGATGAGAGAGAAAATGTGAAATCTTAAATAACTTTTACGTTTCACCTATTTGGTCCGTTGGAGCAAATATAACTAGTGTAACTTGTTAGATATTTTCTGATGATTGGTGGAATACCAATCCTAGGATCTTGAATCTCAGGATTCTCACACATAATATAAAGCATATAAAGTTATACCTGAATCCTTGAATCCATGTTCTCTAGTCTACTCCTTTGATATACCTTTTAAGAGAGTTTTGGTATGATGGTCTTCATCAACCAAATCCTTATTTCCTTTTGGGGTCTTCGTTTTCTCTTTGTTGGGGAGAGGTGAAAACTATTTGTGATTTGGTGTGTTAGGGACCATAACCTTCCATATGGGTTAACTTATAGGGTTCCCATTATCCCCTATAGGTTAACCTGATGGGTATCCACCCATTAAGCCCATATCTGTTATCAGCTTTTAGGAATCTATGGGGTGCCAGTAATTAGATCACTTATAATGTAACCCCCGAAATAAATAGCCGATATCATTGTATCAAATATATGATGCCCACCTTCATTATAAAATATAAATTTCTAATAATCTCCCACTTGGGCTTCATATCTTCCTGATACAATTATATCATAGGTTCTTTAGGAACACATCCGTATGCTATTTACATTTAGACTCCTCCTTAATACAATTTGGTCCATCTCATCTATCAACTATGGAACAACCGCGACTTTCATCACATGCATGCGTGACTCGACCATGATGATCACCATATTAATATACTCAATGAAATAGATCAAATATGGATGAGTGACATGGAAATTTCATGCAATGTGATCTCATACATGTCTATCTCCAACTATCCTTCTTTATTCTTTAGTGAGATTAATCCAAATTCCTTAATTGCAACACAATAGTTGCAATACATTAGTTCAAAATAGAACAATAAACTATCAACTTTATTATGCATAAAACTATATATGACGTCCAAAGTAAATCATAAAACATATAGACTGCCACTGAACTAAGGTATCTGAAGCAGCAATACTCATATGAGAAATATGCTCATGAAAGACTTTAGGCACCAAACCCTTAGTCAGTGGATCAGGTAGCATAAAATGTTTCCTTATATGTTCTATGAAAAATTGTATATTTGAATACTTTCTTTAACAACCAGAAACCTTAAGTCAATGAATTTTGACTTTGAAGAACTCCTATTGTTGTTGGAGTAAAGAACGATGGACTTGTTGTCACAATAACTCCTCAATGGTCTTTCAATACCATCAACCACACGTAAGCTAGTGACAAAATTCCGCAACCATATGCCATGGTCTGATGTTTCAAAACAAACCATGAAATCTGCAACCATGATTGAAGGAGCTATGAGCGTCTGTTTAGCAGACTTCCAAGATATAGCACCTTCAACCAAGATAAACATATATCCAGCGGTGGACTGTCTATTGTCTTATACACCCAAAAATCGGAGTCAGAGTATCCAATAATCTCTAAATTCTCAGACATCCAATAAGTGAACATGTAATCATTTTTTCTCTTTACGCATAACATGTTTGATTGCCTTCCAATGATGCATTCCAGGATTACTCAAATATCTGCCCAAAACTCCCACAACAAATGTTATGTTTGACGTGTGCAAACTTGAGCATACATTAGACTTCCTACTGCAGATGCATAAGGAATCGTTTGCATCTCGTATCTTTCAAGGTTATTGTTGGGGCATTGTTCGAGACTAAACTTGTCTCCCTTAGCTATAGGGGTATCCCCTGTTTTACTATCCTTCATGCCAAATCTATCTAGGACTTTATCTATATAGCTTTCTTGTGATAACCTTAGGATACCTTGAGAGCGATCTCTCAATATCTGAGTACCTAATACAACTGAAGCTTCCCCAAGATCTTTCATTTCGAAATTCTTCATTAGAAATATCTTGGTCTCATGCAATAGTCCCATATCACTGCTAGCAAGTGTTGAAAGATATTTTTGAGAGAGGTTTTGTTTTCCCCTCTCAAGAAATCGTTCCTTACCAAGGTGCCAATTTATTGAAAGGTTAAATTCCCTCTCATTTTCTCGGTGTGTTCTTTATAAGTAAGTGAACTCGGTTTTATTCTTTGTTCGCCATCTCGGCTTTGTTGAAATAAATTCCAACGTCGGTATAATGGTTTCAAGAACATTCCAGTTACAACTTACTTCTTTAATAATCATGTAAATAAGTCATTCCTTCTTTGCCCATCTCGGCTTTGTTAGAATAAATTCTAATGTCGGTACAATGGTATCGAAGCAATTAACTATTACATAATTATTAAGTACCTTTGAATACCATCTCGGTTTTGTGGAATAAATACCAACACCGGTTTAATGGTATTCTAATATATAAAAGTGATGAATAGTTAGTTGTTAGAAACAAATAAATAAATAAATAAAGAACAAAACAACAATAAATTTAGTGACCTTTATTTATTTACTCCCTTTCGGGTTCATTTTATTGACAATCCAAACTTCTTCCTTAAACAAGGTTGGTATAAAAGAATAAATAAAATGCGGAAAGTAAATAACAATAAATAAAAGTTAGTAAGTTAGTTTCATCACTTTTGTATATTAAAAGGTGTTTTCAACAAATAAATTTATTGATAACACTTTACTATTTTACAATTTACACCTCTTTCAAGATTCAA
>NW_017727734.1:224489-272359 GCF_001865875.1 Lupinus angustifolius | reverse complement strand
CGACTCTAATATTGATGTAGTAATGAATATAAGATCTTAAGTAAAGTATGCTTAACTTCGGAAAAAAACTACGTAGTACAACTACTTCTTAGTCTATTTGTTAAGTGTTTGAGACAAGTAATTTTATTAACTTGAAATCATTTTTTAGGTGATCAATATAAAAAGAGCATTAAGTACTTCTCAAACAACTAAAATTAACCAAAGCGCCAACTTCAATGATTAAAGTTCAAACTTTTAGAATGTAAGAAGGAGTAGAAATTACATAACCTTATTCAAAAGAAAATTTTAGGAGCATGAGCCATCCATCCAAGGATTGGATACTTTTGAGTTCCAAATGAGAGTACAAAATTGATTTTTGTATCTTCTTTGCCTTCTCCTTTTCTCCTCTTGAATTCTAAACTAAAATTATAAACTTACTTGAAAATAAAGCTCTAAAAACACTAAGAAGTGAAGAGATAACTTCAGAAAGGTTTTCTAGTGAGAGACTTGCTAATTTCAAGTGTTGTTGGCCTCTTTTGCTCGAATGAATTGGTCTCTATATATAGACTTCCTTTCTGGACTGCTGAGTTGCTTGACTGGACCGCTAAGTAGTTGACCAAACCCTTCATCATGGGTTTGGTCCCTTGAACAAGTAGCTTAGTCACCTCCTTGTGCTTGACTCATCAAAGCTAGTTGTGGGCTATGAAACCTGCAATTATGAGCTACTTCTGAAAAGACTATGGTGGGCTACTTGAGGTGAGGTCATGATGACTTCATGTTTTGCTTGATGGTTAAGTCAAGTCTGGTGCACACCGCTCAGTGCACCTGCTTCACCGTTAAGCTGCTTGTTCAGCAATTTTGACTGTGCTAACTAGGACGTGGCCTGGTGCTTGCTGATCTGGTCCGGAGTTTGCTTCTCCGCTAAGCTGCTTGGTTGGACCATTAAGCTGCGTGTTCAGAAGCTTGGGCATGTGCCAAGCTTGTGTCTGACCGTGTCAAATGGAGGTCTGACCGTGCCAGGACTAGGTTGGTCCTAGGCTGAGCAGCCAAGCAGGTCCACTCACCTACTTGCTTGAGCAGCTTGGTCCAGGTCAAGTTGGTGTCCAGGTCACGCTGGTGTCCAGGTCAGCTCCAAGGCTTGGTCCATGCTTAGCTGCCTAGTTGAGCACCTTGATTTTCTTGACTTTTTTGGCTTGTTGACCATGAGTCTTTTTTCTCTTCTTTTCTTCATCCTAAGCCCTACAAAATACATAAAAAGAAAATACACATACAAATATACAAGATTATGATATTTTGTACAAAAAGTATTGTTTTAAGTTGGTTTTTTCCAATTATGCTTAAGATAAGTGCCATAAAAGTGTTTGAAATTTAGGTATGTTTAGCACTTATCAGCAAGCAGTATATCATCGACACAAAATACCAGGAAGATAAATATACTCCCACTGAACTTATGGTATATACAATCTTCAACTTTATTTTCCTCAAAACTATACGAGGTAATAACTTGATGAAACTTGTGATTCCAATGACGAGAACCTTGTTTAAGCCCATAGATGGATTTCTTTAATTTGCATACCATAGACTTTGAGCCAACTGACACAAAGTTTTCTAATTGAACCATATAGATCATTTCCTTAACGTCACCATTAAGAAACACAGTCTTAACATCCATCTGATGCAGCTCTAAATCGAAATGAGCCACTAGTGTCAATATTATTCTAAAAGAATCATTTGAAGATACTGGAGAGAAGGTTTCTTTATAATCAATGCCTTCTTTCTGAGTGAAGCCTTTAGCTACTAGACGAACTTTATATCTGTCAATATTACCTTTTGAGTCCCTCTTGGTTTTAAATATCCATTTGCAACCAATAGGTTTCGCACCTTCAGGTAATTCGACTAGATCCCAAACGTCATTATCATACATAGACTTCATCTCATCCTTCATGGCATCGATCCACTTTTGAGAGTTAGAACTTTTCATGGCTTGACAAAAGTTCAATGGATCATCTTATGTTAACCAAATGCCATCCTCATGTTCTTGAAGAAATACAATATAATCATCAGGAATTGCACTTCTCCTCTCTCTAGTGGATCTCCTTAATGGCACTTCTACTTCTTGAGGTTGTTGAATTTGTTCTATAGGTACTTGAGGGAAAACCTTATTGTTGTCTTGTTCTGAAATATTGTTAGGGACAATATTCTGAACATTATCTCCTATTACCTAATTTATCCATTGAATGGTAATAGGCACAAGAACGTGTTCACCATTAGTGATAGGTTCTTCCTGAAAGACAACATTCTTTATGTTCTCTTCCTCACAAAATCAACGTCCTCAAGAAATCTTGCATTTCCCGTCTAAAAAAAGAGTCTTGAAGTGGGATCATTTCAAGTATCCTTATGGAGTTGTAGATGATGTTCTGGTGAAGGTAGATGGATTGGTCTTTCTTGTGGATTTTGTCATCATGGATATTGAAGAGGATAAGGAGGTTCCTCTTATTTTGGGCAGACCTTTCATGAAGATCGCTCGGGTTCTTATTTTGGGCAGACCTCAAAGACAAAGTAGGTGTTCATGATAGAAAGTTGAAGGTAAGAGTTGAAGACCAAGAGGTGAACTTTAATGTTTTTGAGGCTATGCAGCATCCGAAGGACAAGCAACACTAATTTCGGGTGGATGTCATTGAGGACTTATTCATGCTCGATGACATTCATTTGAGTAGGAGTAGTCCTTTGGAGAAGGTTTTGAGGGGAGACCTAGAAGGAAACAATATGAAGGATGATAAGATTATCAAGACATGTTTGGCAGAGTTAGATGCACCTCGCAAGGTTGTATCTAATCAGAATCATTTTGAAGAGTTGGGGAAAGAGAAGACAGCTGAAGCTCCAAAGGTGGAGTTGAAAGTACTTCCTTCACATTTGAAGTATGTATTTTTAGATGAAGGACGGCAGAAACCGGTAATCATCAGCAGTGCCCTTACATTTGATGAAGAACAATTGTTGATTGGGGTGTTGAGGAAGAATGCAGGGCAATAGGGTGGGCACTGGCTGATTTGCATGGAATCAATCCATCTTACCGCATGCATAAGATCTATATGGAAGAAGATTATAAACCGGTGGCACAACATCAGTATGCACAACAATGTGATAGATGCCAGAGATCAAGCGGGATCTCTAAGAGGAATGAAATTCCTTTGACAAACATTCGGGAAATTGAAGTGTTTGATTGTTGGGAAATTGACTTTATGGGACCATTTCCACCGTCATGCTCACAAGTATACATTCTGGTGGCAGTGGATTATGTGTCCAAATGGGTAGAGGTCATAGCTGCACAAAAGGATGATGCTAAGACTATGATCAAGTTTTTCAAGAGGAATGTATTTATTCGTTTTGGCACACCTCGGGTACTCCTCAGTGACGGTGAATCACATTTCTGCAATTCACAATTGGAGAAGGTCCTACAACACTACGGGGTCCGACACAAGGTAGCATCACCTTATCATCTGCAAACAAATAGACAAATGGAGGTGTCCAATCAAGAGATCAAGAGAATTCTAGAAAAAACTGTGTCAACCACAAGGAAGGATTTGTCTCTTCGATTGGATGATGCACTATGGGCCTATCAGAAAACATTCAAAGCACCTAGAGGTGTCAAAACGGGCTACCCGGACGGGTTCGGGCTAGCCTACAACGGGTTCGGGCTAAACTGGGCCGGACTAAAAAGCCCGAATACCATTTATGCATATCAAATTGTAGCCCAAATCCACCCTAAGCGGGTTGCGGGTTGTGGCGGGCCGACCCGCATAAACTAAAAAATATTTTTAATTTTTTTAACATATTTAATCTTTTTAAAAAAATATGTATCATTTGATATTAACATATTACTTTTTTAACACATTTGTTGTACCAAATGTAACCAAACTTATAGATTTAATGTCTTCCGTTTGAGTTAAGACGTGATGCTAAGTACATGTGTATGATTTTTAACATAACTCTTTTTTTCAATCTCTCATTTCTATTGGACTCTCACTCTCTAATACAATATTAATTTGCAACTTCACTTTAATATATAAACATTTGGATACTATAAAAAATATTATTTTTTGTATGTTCTTTGTCAACACTTTCATTATGAACTATTATATTAAATTTGGTTGTCTAGAGTTCTCTATGATAAACAATATATGTCGATTTTAGTTTTGTTATAAACGTTATTTTCTTTATTATGTTTTTGTGGTAAAAGTTAAATCGAATTACATACACAATAACATATCTATTTTTTATTATAAGTTGTTTTGTAAATTTTCATTTAGTGCTTATTACTAAGTCAAAGGTTCAAAAAAGATTAAAATAAATAAGTAAAACAGGTAGCCCGAACCCGCCCGGGTAAGCCCGGCCCGAGCCCGGACTTAAAATAGCCTGGTCGGGTCGGGCTAAAAATCTCGGATTCTATAAAAAGTGCCTAAAATGGTATATGGGAAGGCTTGTCATTTGCCTGTGGAGCTTGAGCATAAAGCATTCTGGGCCCTCAAATTTTTCAATTTGGACCCCAAAGCAGCAAGTGACCAAAGGAAACTGCAGTTGCAACATATGGAGGAGATGAGGCTCACTGCCTATGAATCTACCAAATTTTACAAAGAGAAGATCAAGTTGTATCATGACTAGAAGCTCCGTCAAAAAGACTTCCGGGTAGGTCAGAGTATGCCACTGTTCAACTCTCGGATGGAGTTGTTTCCGAGAAAACTGAGGTCTAAATGGTCAGGATCCTTACTAATTAAGGAAGTTAAATCGCATGGAGCGATCGAATTACAAGACCCAACATCTCAGAGAAGCTGGATAGTCAATGGCCAAAGGGTGAAACCTTACTTAGGTAGTGATGTCGAGCAGCTCACCATAATCATCCACCTATCATATGCGTAAAAGAACAGGCGTCGAGCTAATGACGTTAAACAAGCGCTAACTGGAAGGTAATCCAGCTTTATGTTTTTTTTATTGTTTTTATTTTTATTTTTTTAGGTTACTTAGGTTATAATTAGTTTCAACAACAAAAAAAAGAGGAATATATGGGCAATTTTCGCCCAAGCAAGGGACACCTCGCCCAGGCGAGAATGGTGACCTTCTAGTACCACGTCCCTCGCTCAAGCGAGACATCCCTCGCTCAAGTGAGGAAGGTGACCTTCTAGTATCAGGTCCTTCACTCAGGCGAGGGAGCCCTTGCTCAAGCGCAAAAAAAGTCTGTTGGTTACTGTCTACTCTCGCCCAAGCGAGAGTCCCTCGCTCAGGCGAGGATGACAAACTCTTCATATCCTGAGTGGCTCACCCAAGCGAGAATCCCTCGCCCGGGCGAGAGGACACGATTTTTTTTAAAAAGGGGGTGTGGGGTTCATTCCCTCACATCCCCATTGCAAAGAAACAAAAGAAAACTCGTGCTAGTGCTCTCTCGAAGATTTTGAATCACATTTATTGCATTATCTAGTTCACAACCTCCAACAAGCATCATGAGCGGATTGTAAGTGCAATTTTTATCTCATTATCTTCTTACATGTGCGTTATGTTAAGTTTCAACGGTTAGGCACATTTAGGATAGAGTAGGTGCTCTTGATGTTATGTTGTGGTCATTCGTTAATACATTGTGTTGTGGAACTATGAATGTCATTATTAAGAAAATATGGGTTTCTAAGGGGAAACCCTAGTTTATCTCACAAATGTGACATTCATGAATGATTATAATGTTCAATATGCTTGTTTGCGGGATTGTCATTGATTGTTGTTTTGTTGTATTACAGGAGAAAAAAGAATGTGGCTCACAAGAAACCAACTCCCAAGAAGTTGAAATGAATATCAACTTCACAGGCCCCCTCGGAATTTGATCATGCTACATTCAGAAAGAAAAGGAAACATGAACGGTATACCCTTCTAATCAACTGGATTTTCGTTCCTGAAAGAAGGGTTCAAATGGAAACGGATGAATATCCCATTTTTACAACACCCTTGACAAAGCTGAAATGGTGGGCATTGGCCATGCCAGTTGACAAGTTCTACCCATACGTCGTTCGTGAATTCTATACCAATGCCTACCCATTGGAGGGGGAAGAATTTGCATACAAGTCGTGGACAGAGATATTGTCAATGATCTGCTAAACAAGCCATTTGAGGCACGGGAGGGGGACCTGTGTCAATTTTATGATGTTGAATTCAATAGAGAGTTCACTAATGGACCCACTGCTGCACTACTATGTGTGGCTGGGAGATCATACAACACCAACAGTGATGGAAACCTCTCCAAATTTACATGAAGCACATGACCACTCTGGCTGGGGTCCACAAACACTTTTACTCAGCAATTCCATTGGCCTAGGGTCAGGCCTATCTTTCCGGAGGGGCCAGGACCTTCGGGAACCATTGGAGATGGTACAACTATAGAGGGTGATGATCATGAAGATGATGAAATGGATTTCATACTCTAAAGAGCTTATGGACTGACATTGGTTCCTCTATATTGTTGTTTATGTTTCAATGTTTAGGTTGTATGCTTAGGATGTATGCTTAGGACTACTATTTAGGATTGTTTAGAATGTATATTTAGGATTTAGGAGTAATTGTTATGTGTTTTGCTTCTGTAATGTGTTTGTTTGTCTTAAATTGTCAAGTGCAGTAACAAAATGTGTCATTAATGAAAGTATGTCTGGTTAAATGTGTGTCCACTGTTTTCCAATTATGTTGTGCTAGAAATATGTGAGTGAAATGTTGGGATAAGACTCTGTGATTGTAAATTATTAGCGTTCTAAGGTTTGACTGTTTTGGGATGTAGATGTTGATTCAGACACAAACTGAATAGGTTGAATAATGAGCAGTTAGTCAAAGGATAAAGCCTATAACCGGGTGAGAGATAGCACCCAAACACAGATGAGTGTCTTTACTGGATTTCATCAATGAACTTTGCCTAATTTTTATTGTCATTAAGTAGGGAATAGCATGGAAATGATTAAGGCTTAGTCTAGGATAGTTGAACTACAGCCAGAAAGCCTACCCGAATGAATTATGAACTTAATTTTTTTTGTAGCCCCTTTAAGCTGAAATTTTTTCTTTGTTGTGAAAAGTTATGCACCGAAACCACATCAAAATGTATCAATCCACATACCCGTGGAGAGATATCATTAGTGCATATGATTCTTACTGGGCATTATGAAATGAAGTCTGTGTTTATGAGGGTAGTGAAATCAAAAGGCTCCTTCTTCAACCATGTGGTAAATGGTAAAGCATGAAGCAACAAAAAGAAAGAAACAAGTGAAAAGTAAGTCATGCAAGAAAATAGTGACTCAAAAGGAAAGAGTCAGTTGAAGAAGGAGAATCCAATGGTTGATAGGAAAGAACATGATACAAAGAAATTGGGAAAGAAACATGAGAAGAAAATGTAAGTATGCACTAATGGTCTATCTCCCTTTTTGAATCCTAGAAAAATCAATAATATTTGTAGTCATACCTCATTGTAACCCTGATGAAGTCCTTAAGATCCATGATTGAACCCGTATACATGGTTTGATTGAATTGAAAGGCAAAGTTAAATTGTTTGGGGTCCAACAAAGTGATGAGCAAAACACATAACTTGTGAGATCGAGAGAGTCCTTTGATTGAACTGAGTAGTTATTATTGCTATTCTTCTTGTAATTGAACTGCATGTGCATTCTATTATTAGTTGGAACTTGGTCCACTATGATTGATCATGAAACAGGACTCTGTGAAGGATAAATGAATGACTCTAGCCATGCCATGATTGGATGAATGATTAATTTTATTTTTTTTTTAAAAACTAGATACTTTAAACTGAGCTGCATTTTGTTACTTTGCTTGAGGACAAGCAAAATTCTAGGTTGGGGGGAGTTTGTTAAGTGCCAAATTGTTAAGGAAAATTATATGCTTTTCGGGAACTTAGCACGTATTTATGCTGTCAATACATACAATTCCCCATAACTTAGCTAAGCTTGTATTGTTTAGGAAATTACTCGTGTTTTATTGTTTGCAGGTTTAGGAGTGATGAACAAAGGAGACAAAAAAAGAGAAGAATGAGTTTCTGAACAGTACAGGTCTCGCCCAAGCGAGGGAATGATCGCTCAAGCCATAATTCAGAAGAAAATCACCAGAAAATACTAACACCCCTCGCCTAAGCGAGGAAATGGTCGCTCAAGCCATAATTCAGAAGAAAATCACCAGAAAATACTGACACCCCTCGCCCAAGCGAGGGAATGTCTCCCAAGCGCCAATTGAAGATAAAAAACCTGGTAGCTTCTGTTTCTCCCTCGCCCAAGCGAGGTGTTTAAGCGAGGAATGGACTTTTTCTCTCACTCAAGCGAGAATCCTTAGATTGAGCGAGAGTGTGGTAGTTGGAACTTGATATAGGCAGTTCTGGGCAACAAAGGAACTCGATATAGGAATTTTGGCACGAAAATATTGAGAAACACAAGGAGATTAGGATAGAAATCGTGGAAACGATTCTATTTCACATTATTCCTTGTATAATTTCATGATTCAAGTGTTGTAATAGCGAGAAGGAGTGGTTAGATCTTGTCGTGGGATTCGAAATGTAATATTCTAACCTTTGTACTCCTGGATTCGATTCCATTGTAATTGTTATTTGATTTTGGGAAGTTCATCTCATTCTTAATGCATGAATTTAATTTGCTACTAATTTCTTGTTCTTGAGTTCAAGTTTAATTGGGAAGTTAAACTTGACATCGAACCTGAATCATCTTCCTTCATACATCATTGCTCTATGAGTGGAGAATGATGCATGAATTACTTTTATATGAAACGTAATGCTAGTTAATTGGTCAAATATCCAAGGAATTGGTATTTGAGCAATTATCTAAGGATTTTACACTCAATGGATTGATGCGAATGATTTGAATGATATGTACATGTGAATCAGTAACTTCACAATTCACTTTGAATTGAATCCATGAATGTCATTGGCAAAGAATGATGCATTTCGATCCCAATTTATTTTACTTGCTTTTTGTTCAATTTATGATTTCTTACAACTAAACATAAAATTTTATAAACACACCATTGTAAATATATATTCAATTCATTCTTATAGGAATTAGTGTAAATTCAATCTGCTTCCTGAGGACGATATCTCGGTACTTTACCTGATTTTATTACTTAGATGATACGGTGCGCTTGTCGTTCCATAAATATCTAACATGAACTAATGCCTTAAGGTTTTGGTTCAAGACGTGGTGTCTCACTTGTGACTCTTCACTCTTCTCATACCCATGTAACAATGGAACTCCCTGGTGGTTGGAGGCTCCCTGATTACATTATGGTCCAACACTTTTAAATTCAGGTTTGGTATATATTTAAATCCTTTACTGGTGTAAATATATAAAAGACTAAACACTATTCAATATTTGGGCATGTATGAATTTTACACAAACAAATTCTAGAACAATGTTATTTGTATAGCAACTTTGAACACCACTTCATATTTTGTAAAAATTAAAGTTGTGCATGTCAAACACTTTACTAAAATTCCATCATTTCTTTACAGTCTGCATCTAACCTTTTGAGGGTACTTTGTTAAGGGAAATGATAATAAAAAATGTACTGAAAAACAAAATATATTAATTTTCAAAGTATCAAATTCATATTTCCCCATATGAAATTATGTCTTTTACTACTTGTTAACATTCCCTTGTAACAACTGCTCCACATTCTATAGTGTCATATTCATGCTTGTCACATTCATATGATACTTTGACCATGACAAAGAAACTTATTAAATATATCATTGCATGTCCAACTTTGTTAGAAGCAACTGAATTTTCCAATAGTTTGGTGTACCAGCAGGGAAAAATAAGTTTCACCATCCATTTATTTACATAGAAAATTTAACTTTCATCCTTTACAGATTCAGTTATACAAAGAAGAATATGAATAATAAAGAAGTTTCCTATGAATATACTTGAGCAATGAACAATTGGAAGTGGAACCTATGTCCACTTTGTTATTGTTTGTAGACCAATTTGCAAACAATGATCAAAATAAGCAAAGAAGCTAATCTCACAATGTTTTATATACATCCTCAACATTATACAACCTTAATGAGATGTTCTTCTATAAGTTGAGAATTTGCATCTAGGAGATTTTCCAATGATCTTCTTGTTTTTCTGTTCCTAGTCCTTCCTGCTTCTTTAAACAACTCTTCCAATCTGCGCTTTTCATCATCCACATCAGGATTTGCTGTTCCAAGTTTCTCTTCTCTCATGCCAACTACATGTTCCAAAATTTCAATGGCATCATCCACTCTGCAAATAATTAGAAATAACATTATTAGAATATCAAAGAGTATTCTCATAGTGCATAAGATGTACCCAAAAGATATGAAAATAGTACTAGTGCTAAATACCATAATGAAATTAGAAACTTCTTACTTTAAGGTAGCATTTGATTGATATGTCAGAATAGGTCGGAACAAAAAATGAGTTTTGTCAAATAATAGAACACAGAAAAAGACTAATTTTTCTGTCCCGTTTCATCATGTTCTATCTGTGCACCAAATGCTACCTAACAGACCGGAACAATGTGGATTCAAGAAAGTAAAAGGGGCAAGAAATATAGTACCTTCCCATTGCATCATAGGTTCCTGCTAGATTGCTATAAACCCCTAAGGTGTCTGAGTGATATGGACCATATTCTTTTTCCAATATAGTCCTGGCCTCTTCGAACAATTCTGCCGCTTCATTTATAGCATAACGCTGCACGCATGTGAGTCCCATCTGGTTCAAAGCAATCCCAAACAAAGCCGATTTCTTCTCTCCACTAGCGCAAAACTTGGTAATGGCGCTTTTGAAGATGTTGTAAGAATCAGAGTAGTTCCCTAGCATATAATACATAACCCCCATTTGAGCTTCAATTCCTGCAATAGTACGTTGTTGACCAGGTGCATTGCCATATATCTTCAGTGCTTTCTTTAGCAACTTCAATCCTCTATCTATATCATTCATTGATTGATAGATTGCAGCCACATCTATTAAACCACTTGCAACCTCTTCTAAGGGGATCCCAGGGTGGATCTTACTTAATATTCTTAACGAATTTTCGCAGTAAGATTTTGATTCCTTGAGTTTCCCTATCTTGTTGTACAAATCAGCTAGCCTCACATAAACTGAAGCAACTGTTGGATGTTTCTCTCCTTTTGTTGATTTGAACACAGTAAGTGCTTTCTGGTAAGAAAATACTGCCTCATCATAGCGCGCCAATGAAAGATATGTGTCGCCGATGCTACAATCGACCGCAGCTACATCAATTTCTTGTCCATTTGCTGCCATGGCCATGCTTGCTAAAACATAATGCTCGAGAGCAGCTTCATAATCACCCTTTGAGTCACAGATAAGCCCCATTAATCTCCTATCTGCTGCTTCTTCAAGCGAAGCAGGAGACCCATTTCCCCTGTGAATATCAAGAGCCCTCTGACAAAGCTTCTCAGCCTCATCGAACTGCAAGGCCTGAACATGCGCCTCAGCCACATACCGACATGTCTCACCGAATCTAGGGTCAGTTTCTCCCAAGGCTTGTCCTTGGATTTCAAGGCCTGCTGTGTAAAACAGTATAGAATTCTCAATTTGGCCTATCATTGCATAAGTATCACCCAGTTGCATGCAACCTGCAAACTTCGCTAACGCATGATCTTGGCCATCCTCTAACACAGGAATATCGATCGAACGCTCAAGAACCCGAATCGCCTCATTATATTGTCCTAAATTGAAGTATATTGCTGCCAATACATGCAGACACATGACCATTTCTAAACTTGGTTTATTATTTTCACTCAACATCTCAAATGATTGCAAAGCTCTAAGACCCAAAACAAGTGCTTTATGTGGATTCTCACCTGAAGAGATCATGTCTCTTGTTTGCTTGAGTAAATATGGCCCCAAGTAAGCATCACTTTCCTCAATCCCCTTCAAACCAAGTTTACTATTTTGCTTCCTCGTATTATAAACACCATTTGCTTTTCTCATAGCCTTCTCATTATTCCTCTTGTAAGCTGATGAATTTCTTCCTTTTGGAGTTGACTTTGCTGATCCTTCAATAACCTTCTTTGGAATATAACCCTTCTTTGTAGGGTCATTGCCACATGACACAACATCTTTCTCAGGATTTGAGCCTTCTTTATTCTCAGTGACTACCTCCTTTGTGATCTCGAAATCTACAATATCTCCAACAAGATGGCACAATTCTGAGTCAATCCTTGAGGACTCTTCACCATATGAATAGAAACTAGTCCTTGAAGGTGATTGATCAGAGCTTCTCATTTCACACACATTGTGATACAGTTGCTCAATAGATGTATCCACAATACCATCAATGGCCAAATCAATTGAGTCACTACTCTGAATGCTTCTTGGACTCAGTGTACTCCTTGGAGATGCTTGCTGTGTTGTAATGTTTTCCTTGTTGGGCGTGTAACTCCCACTACATTCCTCGACTGCACCATTCACAACATTTGATTCCTCCATTGCTAAACCAGACATTGAAATAGTATAATCAGCACCTACCTTAAAATCAATGATAACAATGATTAAAAAAGATTGAAATTCTTGAAAATATAAAAACAAGAACCAAATCTGCATAAGGATTCAGAATGCACTAAACATTTACATTTAATTCATCCATAGCTAACTAATGGTATAATCAGCATGTTACCAAAAACACTGTTAACAAAAAAAAAATAATGAAGTTTGAAATTCTTCAAAATAGGAAAGTAAGAACCAAACTCTGCAGAAGGATTCAGAATGCAAAATATATTTATGTTTGAGGACTCATTGCATTAAGGAAGAGCTTACTTGGGCTTATGAAAATAGCTTATGACTTTCCTAGGCTATTTTAGCTTATTGAATAAGCATTTTAATTAAGTTGTTTACCCAAGCTTACCCTCAATCACAAAAGCAAGAGGTTAAAAACCATTTGTGACTTTTGTTGTTTAAAGAGAACCACAAAAACTATGTAAGAAGAAAGGGAAAAGGAGAGAAAAAGCAAAAGAGAAATGAATCATACATTACAATCATCACAGCAAAAAGAAAAAGAACAAAAAAGATTATTCCATTTGATTGCTTAACATTACTTCTTCCCATATATCCTCCTTCCAATGGACACAACATCAAAACATAAAACATAAACACTTCTGAAATTCCATTGTTGTTAATTATCAAAGTCAGAACAGCAGAAAACACCTTAAAACATAAGCAACAATAAGAACATGTTAATTAGAATAAAAAGAAAGCATTTTTATTAAAACATAAGCAACAAAAAGTAATGAGTGAACCCACAAGTCAGAAACCGAAACCAAAGTGAAACAGACAAAAGAGACAAATAAATGCAAATAAGGAGTTACCTTAGTACTCTCCGAAAATATAAAAGCCAAATGTTTTTGAAGGTTGTATAAGGTACTAGTGTTATATTATTATTATGTACAGAAAAAATGATATAAGGTGAATGAATATAGGTGTATATGATTTGTACTTAGCATGCATTTATATACATGCGTTGTTGTGTGTTGAACAAGTATTGGAGGAAGAAGAATTGTTTGTGGCAAAGGTGGGATTTTGGGGAAATGGGGAGGGTAAAGATGGAATTAGATATTAAATTATTGAGTTTATGTGTAAGAGTTGAGAGTTGGAATGTTGAAGCAAAACTAGGAAGGTGACATCCCTCCCACTCTTTCTTTTTCATCTTCACCTTCAACTTTTTTTAAATATTTATTTTTAAATTAGATCAATTTTCTTACAACTAATTTTATTATCAAGTATTTTTATCTTCATGTGTGACTATCCTTCCCAACAAGTGTTACTTATAGGAATTGAACTATTTATCTTTTGCATCATTTTCTCTCTTTTTTATATAAAAATGTTATATAATCCTAACAAGTGACCATTATTCTTTTTGAAAATATTTGTAATTATTTTTGTGTTCAAAATATATTTATATATATATATTTTTGACTAATTCTCGAACTATTTATTACTTATCAATTATATATTTTGAGTTTGGTAAGTAATCTGCACAATAATTGGCTGTTGATAAAAAAATTGTTGGTATTTTTTAATTTTAGATATTGGACAATTACCAAATACAAAAATAGTTTTTGTCTTCATATTTTTCATAAAGTTATAGCAAAGTGATGTGGAAGTGATGGCATATCCAGCTGCATTGAGGCTGTTAAATGGACCCGTCATACCAAGCCCCATATATGGGCCATTACTGGGTCCACTATCTGAAAGTTATATATTCCCCTATACATAAATACAATTTTATTTTTATACTTTAGGTTTCAAGATTGAATTTGATTGGAAGGTAGATGACATATAATCTTGGGTATTATTTTTAGTTCACATCTATTCCAATATATAAAGGGAAAACTTTTCTAGTAATATTTCTCATTTTTTTCATTGACTTTAAGTTTTATCTGCTTCATAAAAAAATTAAAGGAGTGAAAGAATAATTGTGCTAGTTAATTTTGAAATGTTCGAAACTTACAAGTATTATTTCTTATATTTATTTATTATATATCTAGCATAAAATTATCTCTAATAATTTATATTTATATTTTAAACTCATTGCATTATATTTATAAAATTGATCATTCATAATAAATTTTATCTTTTATTTTTCTTGTGTAACCTAATTCAAATAAAACTAATCATTCATAATAAACTTATTCCAAGCATTGTATTCAAATAATTGGGTCAAATGAAGTTATGGGTGGAAGTCATAGGGTTAAATCAAGTTTCATTCTCATTTAAGCTATGAATAATAAATAAGCTATCAGAATAAGCTATTTATTGCTTATATATTATAGAAATATATCTTTTTTTCCATCATTTAATGTGTTATTTGTTTTGATAAGTTAGAAAAATATTTAAATTTTAAAATTTTAACTTAAATATATATTTTTTACCGGTAAATAATATATAAAATGATACATTTTTTTAGGACTATATGTGAACACTACATTGCTTGCTCTCATCTATCTTCTCAAAAGGAGACATAGCATATCCTTCCTTCTCAACTATAGAAAGCCAGTAACTACTTTTTATTTCCTTAAACTACTTAGTTAAGGACTTAAGGGCAGGGGCAGAATAGATTCTATGAATAATCAAAAGGACCAAGGTAAGACAAATCAAATCATTGGAGGTCTGTTGAGGAAACACACCTAGCTAGCTTGAAGACAATATTAAACAATGTTCCACTCCCCCACATCCCTTCAAAACTTCATACCTCTATATATATATTTGTATATTTATTGATGGTGCAGCTCTTTTCCTACAATGTTTAGGACTAATTTAATGGTTAAGATTAATTAGGAAATAAGAAAGACCCCATGCTAATTAGTCCTGAACTTGAATTAATTTAAGTGGCCCAAATATGAATGTTAATTGAAGTTGACTGAAAAAGAATATAACAGCACCTGACTAGATAGGAATCTTGAACTACTATTTATTTATTATAGTTTTATTTAATATTTTCATTTTAAGTAGTTGTGGTCTTAAAGAAATGAACAAGCCTATGAAGCTGCAGACACTATCTTATTCTGGTGATGAGACAACCGACCAATTACATGATAGGGAATCTTAAAAATGATACATCAACAAACAATTCCATTAGTTTTTTAATACACACTTTACCTATACCTAAAACTTCTCTGGATTTAATGGGATGTCTCATCCATAACCACTAACTATCAACATTGGTCATACCTACCCAATTTTCTAAAGAAAATAAAATATCTGCGGGTATAATGAGGAAATAAATTATATCTTCATGCTTTTAAAATTTTAATCTGTGTATATTTAATCATTTTTATAAAAATATTTTTTTTAAACTAAACAAAATTATATACATGTTCATATTTTTATTGGTCAAAAGAAATAAATTATCTTCTTATATAAGAAAATACTTTATTCTCTTTTCTAAAAGAAACTAAATCGTCCTAATGAACAAAAATAAATATATACTTAATTGCTTATTATAATATATTTCTTCAATTTTAAAACACTAATTAGGAAGGGGATTGTGATATAATGTTTGAAGTTTAGTGTTATAATACAATTTAACATTAATAAATAAAAAACTTCAATTAATTGAATTGGACAAAAGGTTAAAAAGTCAATTGATTCGTATGATTCTCAAAAGATCTATGAACGATATTTGTTAAGAGGTCAAACATGCATCCTAAAATAAATTGGTTTCATATCTAGAAGATGATTAGATATTTTTAGTCATACAAATTTTTTTTAATAGAATGAGAAAAGCTATGTATCACAAACCAATCATGTAGCTTTTTCAGAAGAAAGAAAGGAAGTAGATAGTGATCAATTTCCCATTAAACAAGCTAAGTTAATTAATCTCTAAGTAATCATTTTGGACTTCAAAAGGGGTGCAAGCGAAGGAAAAATCTAAGTTAAGCTTGTGTGTAAATCGAATAAGTAAACGTGTATCTATCGAGTAAATAATGTAAGAATTGAATCTTTGAGAACAACAAAATTAGTAATGAAATACAAATAAATTGTTTTTTATTTCAATGATATGAAATTATACAAAGCCCAATCTACATGGCCATCCTAGCATTTAGAGACCCATTGGAGTTCTTCACCCAAAAAGATGCCATGGGACGAAATTGAAATCCACATATAGAAACCACACACATACATATATATATATATATATATATATATATTCCTTCCATTTCTTCCTTGCATAATACAACAATGGCAACTAAAGATTTATACTAACTTACCTATCAACAAAATATAGTCTAATAGTATAAGATATACTGAATCCTCAAGTATCATTTTATGTCAAATGTTAGATTCCTTGAAGCAATACTTGTTAGAAGGAAGTAGTCACACAATTCCAAAAAAGATTATTTTCTTATACATAAAGTTTGAGAGTATCCTTCATTATATAAAAAGTGATTTACAAGAGCTTTTTCACTATAAAAGTTTAAATGTCTCTTTGATATGAGGGAGGAAGACTCATGATGCTAATCCTTCATCATCAGTTCATACCTATCTATTAAACTTTCTTTGATCCCAAACAATAGGAATGCAAGTTAATAATCAAATAAGCTTAGTTAGATATCTTAATAAAGCTTAAACACAGAACCCTGTACATTGGAAAATTAGTTCACAGATTTTCTATTTGCCCTGAGGATTTGTGTTTAACAGAACAGAGCACATTGAGTGTTCAAATCCATGTTTTAGAGACATTGGTGGTAGCTTAGGTTGCATTACATCCAAAAACATAACTTGCCATTATTTAGTTCGATAGCTCAAAATTTCAGATGAAGCTTATGGGACATTTTTTTATCATAAGAAAAAAGATGAAAACAATATTTGAAGCCACAACATTGCAAATTTGTACTACTCAAATGGAACTAAGATGCCATATCTCTCTTAAGCAGTACATATTATCTTGCAAACAAAACACAACCCAATTTTGCAACCATTTTAGTAACCATTTTGCACACATTATTTCCCTTGACTAGAAATATAAAACTTCAACTACTTGTACTCTCTAGTCTGATATAAAATTCAACACAGTATAAACAGCAGATCCCATAGCAGAAATAGATATGTTTATTATGCTCAAGGAATTGGATGTATAACTACTTTCCCAATGGCCCTATTAGTCTCAAGGTATGAAAATGCTTCCACAGTCTGAGAAAATGGAAATGGACTCTTTGGGTCGAGTACCGGCTTCACCTTGCCACTCTCTAAGTAAGGTTGTAGTTTCTCCAATACTGCCCCATCAGAAGTTAGTATGAACTGTATAGCTGGTGGAGTTGCAGGTCGTACTATTGTCACAACTTTCCCCCCTTCTTTAATAGCCTTCAATGCTTTCTCACTCTCTCCTGTTTTTTGGAATCAAATAGTATTTCAGTTTTCAGCAACATTAAACATGAAAAATTCAATGAAAAACATAATGAAATGTTAAGGTTGAATTCACCATATATGAAATATCTTACCTACTGCATCAAACACTATATCAAACTTTTCTGGAAGTTCTTCAAAATTCTCCTTTGTATAGTCAATTGCCAAGTCTGCTCCCAACTTTCTTAACAAGTCTTGCTTGGCAGTACTAGCAGTAGCTGCTACCTTTGAGGCACTAAAAACATGCTTGGCTATCTACCTCACCAAACAGATACATAAAACATTATATTGCTTGCATGCAACAAATTTTGTGTAAAATTGTAAATAGTAGAGAATTAATATGGATCCAAGCATCAATGTGATTTGCATAAACCAAAAAATAATAATCGATTAAAGTAATGGATGAGTGAAAAATCTCAACCATGGTTTTGAATTGTGGGTCTAGTCATAATTATGGTTAAGTTGTTTCTTGCTAATCAAAACTATATGATTGTAGTAGTATTTTTTTAGCACTATTAAGGGCATCCTCTCAGCTTATAGGTAAATAACTAATTTCTTCCGGGGTTCATGTCTGCCCCTTACAAGTATCGATCCAAAAATTGAACCCTTGATCTTTTGGTCATCCTAGGGATATAGGAGACTCTTATACCACTAGATCAACGCCTTATCAGTATTCTACTGGTAATTGTAGTTACAAACCATACTTTAGAATTTTGAGCTAATTATTTCATCTAGACTGATTATTCAATTGCTATTACATAACACCAAAATTGTGATGAAAGATATGAAACCTGAATTGCAAGGCTTCCAACTCCTCCAGCACCTCCAAGAATAAGGATGGATTTTCCAGCAGAAAGCTCAGCTCTTTCAAGTCCTTGATAAGCAGTAATGATTGCTAAAGGAAGACTAGCAGCTTCAACAAAGCTCAAATTGTTGGGTTTGTGACTCAACAATTTCTCTTCAGCAACAGTATACTCTGCCAATGACCCAATAGTCTTTGGATGATTTATAGCATTCTCATTAATATCACCATAAACTTCATCACCAACCTTCAATTTCTTAATTTCACTTCCCACTTTCACAATCACACCAGCCACATCATACCCCGGAACAGTCTTTCCAACATCACATACAAATTAAACAATGCAAAATCAAAATTAGAAACAAAAAATCTTAGTCAAACACAATATATACTAAGATATAAATGGCCTTTAAAACTATGCTATATCTCATGCATGATACAGATATAAAGGTAAAGGAAGTTAAGAAAAGATTACAGGTAAAGGAGAGTCAGTGTTGTTGAAATAGCCAAGAGCCCTTTTGTAATCTATTGGATTCAGTGCAGCAGCTACAACCTTAATAAGAACCTGATCTTCCTTGATGTCTGGAATAGGAACATTTGAATCAAACTTGAGAATATCTTGTGTCTTCCCATATTCAGAGTAAACCCAAGCTTTTATATGAGATGGTGTGTTTGCCATGGTAATCTGAGTGAAAGGAAATTAGCAATCAGTGCTTGGTAGTGTAATGAAGCAGATCAAATGCCCATTTTTATAAGGGTAACTTAGGACAAACTATTACACCTAATTTACCAAAGATGAAATGTTTCATTCCAAATAACAACTATCCGTGGAGGGACACTCACACAAAATTTCTTTTTCTTTTGTAGTGTGCGAATGCTTCTTCCAATAAATATTTTTTCAGAAATTAAATTATTTACTTTTTAGTCCATCTGGACGGATCGTTGTACCATAAAACCAACTATGTTTTGTTATCCAGCTTTTCTTCAAGGTGGCCGGCCCCATGACTCATTCATTACCATTAAACACCTTGCCTTATTTTGAGTTCAGATTCAAAAATCCTTTATGGCTTCATTTCTTCTTGTATGTAGACCAAAATAAGCATGAATATAGACGATTTTCCTGTAAGGTTCATGATGGTAGTATTGTGAGGTAAATTTTGTCCCATATTTTGTAAAATTTATGTATTAAATACTTGTGATTGATTAGAAACTTTCAAATTATATCAAATTTTAATTATATATTTTATGATTTTTCAATCATAAGACTTTAATATATAGGATGACTCAAAGCATGATATAAAATGTGATCATACGCCAAATAGATAACTTACACTTTGGGCACGTCCCAAACTCCATAAACATTATTCTTAATTCGAAACAACAAATAGAATAAGAAAACAATAACACAGTTTTACATCACTTTTTTTTTATCCATTTCCCTCGTTAAACCTAGCTTATAATATGATCTATATCCATTGTTATTTTCTAAGTGAAATTTTTTATGAGTGTCTGTTTTTAAAATTTTAAAAAGTGTTTTCTAGATTGGGTAAAAAACTATTTATAGATTAGTGTAAATCAAAATGTATTTGTGTTAGTTTAAAAAATCATGCTTTTCTTGAAAACACAGCTCAGGTTAATCAACACAGCTCAGGTTAATCAACACAGCTACTAATGTTATACACCTACTGACAATTTCTACAAAGTTATTTTCTACATGACTTAGCGATTTTTTGTTACTAGTCACAGTTAAAAGATTTTGATTATTTTGAAATTCTAATTATTGAAAAAGTCTTATTTAGGAATATGACTAGGGGTGAGCATGAGATGAGTTGAGTTAAATAAGACTTGTTTCTTACTCAATCCTAAATATTGGTCGAATCATTTTTTTAATTCAGACCTGACCCTATATCCGAAGCTAATTTGACCTCAAATATCGGCTGAGTTAGACTTGGTCCTGGACACAATTAAATATAATGCATGTCTCTTTTAGATAAAGTATTCTCGAGATTACTTATTGTTATGAATGTTAAATTTGATATATGAAATGATATATATTCATATTGTTAATCATATATAAATGATGAAAAATTAGAAAATCAATGATATTTTTTACCAAAGATATGTCATTATTCTGTACACAATTAAATAGAGACACTTACAAACATGATGAGTGAGTGATTATGGGACGGGTTAAAATGAGTCATGCTTGTCCCATGTCCGCCCTAAACATTATATGAGTCTAATTTTTAAATCTGAACTCAATCCTAAACTCGTTGAAACCCATCGTTATTCAAACTCAATCATGATCGAGTCAAACCAAATGAACGAATAAGGTTGAGTTCTGCCTTCACCCCTAGATATGTCGTTCTCTTATATATGTCATATTTTATAAGGAAAAAAGTTATTTGATTGAAAAGTAATGTTAAATTATTTTTTTCTCACATGTATCCTTGCATTACAGACAATCCTATTCGAGCTGAGAATATCCACAAGTATATGAGTTAACTCTCCCAACGAGTATTTTTCATCCACAAGATTCGAACCCGAGACTTTACTTAAGGGGAATCAAGCATATACCACATGTTGATAATCTCAAATTAATTGGTTGTTAATCAATGATTTTCATAAATTAGGTGTAGTTTAAAGAGAGGGAAAATTAAGGGCAGGGAGGTAGGTGGTCCATGTTGGGCCACATTTGGCAGAGTTGTTGTGTGGTATAAGATAGATGGTTTTCGATATATTTACCCCAGTAATTTTATAAATATACATAATTTAGTAGAGTAATATATAATGAATGATGTAGATTTATTTATTCTCTCTATGGGATGGATACACGCCATTTGACATCACATTTTTTTAACAATCCTTATTTAAATTATTTTTTAATAAATTAAATTTAAAAATTTAAAAATTCATTGTTTATCTCATATTTTAAGAGAGAGTCCAACACTACAAACATTCCCAACCCAATTGTTAATGGTGGTAGGATGTCAATATTGTTTTATAGAGGGTGACTCATCTCCCTTTATGAAGAGAGAAGTGCTATGTAAAAATAAAATAAAAGTAATATACATTAATATTTATATCCTTTTTATTTAAAATAATATTATAATTTTATCCTTAAAATATAAAAGAAAATGTTTTTCTCTCCATTACTTGAATTGAAGAATCTAGAAGCAATCACCCTACTAATACATTATAGGATCATATTTATTTTCCTCCACTTTTGCATCATTTCACATGTCAAAGTTTTATGAATGACTGAAAATAATAATAAATTTAATTGATCAAAAGTCAAAAATTTTGAAATAAGGATCTTCTCCATTAATGGATAGATAAATGATTATTTTTATTTATATTTTCAATGATAAAAAATGTGATTTCATGATAAACAAAAGGATAAAAATATTATTACATACTGACTTTTGTGTGTTATTAAGTAATACTTGCCTCTCCATTAATGGAGATGATTGATACAGTTTTTAATGATACAAAGTTCTAGACATTTAATTTCCCCTCTAAAATACACATTGCATTTGTATTACACAAACGCATACAACCATTACAGGCACATTTTTAGCCATTTATATTACACACTTTGCTTCACTAGAAACATTGTTCTATTGTACTCCAACATCCTAGCTAGCAGCATAAACTTAGTGCAATATACACATCCCATGATACAAATTAATATGCTTGATTAAATATTTATGGGATGGGATGAATTACAACTTTCCCAATGGCTCTATTAGTCTCAAGATAAGAAAATGCTTCAACTGTCTGAGAAAATGGAAATGGACTCTTAGGGTCTAGTATTGGCTTCACCTTACCACTCTCTAAATAAGGTTGCAATTTCTCCAAAACAGCACCATCTGAGGTGAGTGCAAATCGAATAGCTGAAACATTTCCATGATCTACTATTGTCACAACTTTGCCTCCTTCTTTAATAGCCTTCAATGCCCTCTCACTCTCCCCTATTTTTGAACAATCAACAATATTTCAGTTTTCAAACTAGAGTATAATATAATCAACTTGATTGAAAGTAAAATGATAAATATATAGGTTGAGAATATCAAGTACTATTGATTACTAACCTACTGCATCATACACTACATCAAACTTTTCTGGTAGTTCTTCAAATTTCTCCTTTGTATAATCAATAGGTAAGTCTGCACCCAACTCCCTCAACAATTCCAGCTTTGCTGTACTAGCAGTAGCTGCTACTTTAGAGGAACCAAAAACATTCTTGGCAATCTACCACATTAAACATATACATAACAAATTAGTGGTTAAGATTATATTCCATTAGACAAATTTTGTTCTAAATTGTAAGCATAAATCACAAAAGTAATCAATTAAAATAGTGATGGAGTGAAAAAAATTATTCATGCATGGTTTTAAATCGCGGGTGGGGTCTTAGTTAAGCTGCCTCTCACGATGCAGTTGCAGAGACGAACAAAACTACAATATTGTGGTCACAATTACAGTTGTATAACGCAATTTAAAATTTCGACCTCAATTGTGATGGAAAATATCAAACCTGAATTACAAGGCTTCCAACTCCTCCAGCACCTCCAAGAACAAGGATAGATTTTTCAGCAGAAAACTCAACTCTTTCGAGTCCTTGATAAGCAGTAATGATCGCCAAAGGAAGGCTAGCAGCTTCAATAAAGCTCAAATTGTTGGGTTTGTGAGCTAATAATTTCTCTTCAGCAGTTGTATACTCCGCCAATGACCCAATAGTCTTCACATTACGTATAGCATTCTCGTTGATATCTCCATAAACTTCATCACCAACCTTAAATTTTTTAACTTGGCTTCCCACTTTCACAACCACACCAGCAACATCGTATCCTGGAACAGCCTTTGACCACCACACACAAAATTAAGCAATAATTTTGAGAACAATTACAACAACAATATCAAAAACTGAGGTCTAATATAATGAATAAGAAGGATAATCTTACGGGTAAAGGAATATCAAAGCTTTTAAAATTGCCAGAAGCTCTTTTATAGTCTATAGGATTGAGAGCTGCAGCAACAACTTTGATGAGAGCTTGGTCATCCTTGATGAGTGGAATAGGTACATTGGGATCAAATTTGAGAATATCTTGTGTCTTCCCGTATTCAGGGTAGATCCAAGCTTTTATGTGAGATGGAATAGTAGTTATTATGTTTGACATGATCGATCAAGAGTTCTTAAGTTGATATTGAACTATGTTTTGTAGTATGTTATAAAGCACTAACAAATAGCCTTTTATAGAGCGTAAGTTCTACGAGAAGGACATAGAGCATCAAAATATTCAGAACAAATTAGATATTGTAACATACATAAAAATAAAATTATTAAAAATAAAAAATAATATTTTTATATTATTTATTAAAATAGTTGATCTCCTTCCCACATGAAAATGGTAAATTAGCACTTAAAATATACATGATTTTTTTGAAAATGGTAAATTAGCACTTAAATTGTACATCAATTTTTTTTAAATATTACAATATTTCAACCTTAGTGTTATGTACCAAAAGATATAATGAGAGATATGAAGTTATGGAGTAACTTAAATGGATATTTTTTTGCTTTTACTGAATTTTGTGACTTTAGTACTCCTTGCTTCAAAAGGGCCTATGATTTCATCCATTACCATATTCACTAATCATTTCCTTGCCTTTCTTTCCGTCCAGATTCAAAAACCTTTCATATTATATGCATGTATTCCAAAATGAGCATGCATGTAGACGATTTTGGTGCAAGGTTCATGATGCTATGTCTCACCAACTTGCTACATCATTTCCACCGTCCATAATCTCTATTTATTTTAATAAAAAGAAATACATTTGGTTACAAAAAATAAATTAAATATTTTTTTGTAAGAATTAAACACCCCGATAAATTTATCCTTAAAATGATTAACGTGGCTGATATTTGAGAAATTTGAACATCAAGTTAATTGCTTTCATTTTTTTTAGAGACTGCATGTCTTATAAAAAAAAGACTAAATATGTCTATTTTTCATAGAGTAAATTGAACCTTAATTGGAATCCTTTAGACTTTGTTTCATAGAGTAATTTTGGAGGGGAAGGGAATTGAAGAGATGACTTTAGAAAACCTATTTCTTATTTGAGAGTTGTATGAGGAGAAAGAAAAGTTTTAGAGGGGTTCTCAAACCCTTTATGTATCTATTTTTATAGTTATCCTAATTTGTGATTTTTCTAGAGACAAAATGTAAAAATACCTAAATATTTTTAGTAAAATTTATATAATTATATATTATTGTTTACTTCTTATTATTAATTACATTTTTAAAGGAAAAAATAAAAATATTATAATATTATCATTAGTTTACTCCCCATCTAAATTTCACACTCACAAACAAGAAAATTGTCTTTCTTTCCCATTCTTTTCCTCTTCTTTCATAGCCATTTGATCCCTTTCCTTCTTTTTCTATTATAACACTGTTAACTATTTATGAAACGACAAGCGAACCGTATCGTCCAAGTAATAAAATCCGGTAAAGTACTAGGATATCATCCTCAGAGAGCAGAGTGAATTTACATCAATTCCTACAAGAATGAACTGAGCAACTATTTACAAGATTCAGTTTGATAATTTGACATTGGTTTTGTAAAGATTAAATTGAAATAAAAATTTAATTATGAAATTAAAAGAGTTGAGATCGGAATTTATCATTTTCCCCTTTTGACATCCATAGATTCAATTCCAAGCAACTTGCGAAGTTACTGATTTTGATGCACATTTTTTGTAAATCATTTACATCAATTTCTTGAGTGTAAAATTATTAGATAATCGCTCAAATACCAATTCCTTGGATAATTGACTGATTAACTAGCATTAAATTTAATGTAAAAATAATTTATACATCATTGTCCATTCTTGAAACAATGATACATGAAGGAAGATGATCCAGATCCAGTATCAAGTTTAACATCCTAGTTAAAATTGAACCCAAGAACAAAAATTCAGTAGCTAATTAAACTAAAGTAATAAAAATGGGATAAACTTCCCAAAATCACATAACAATACATTAGAATTAAATCCAGGAGTACAAAGTAAGAAAATTACATTTCAAATCCCAACACTGAAGATTTAGCCAAACATCCTTCCTATTACATTCATCTCATGAGAAATACAAGAAATTATCGATCTAAGTCGTTCCCACAACTTCTCTCTCAATCCCTAGTGTTTTTCCCTCTAATTTTCATGCAAGAGCCTGATAGAATGATGGTGTAACCCCCTGTTCAGTATGTAACTGCCTTTATCTATTCCAACTTCTGGTCTCTCGCTCAAGCTAGAGATTCTCGCTTGAGTGAGAGATAAACATTTTGCAATGTGAACAGCTCGCTTGGGCGAGCCTCCCTTGCCTGAGCGAGGGACAAGCAGAACTTCAGCCTTTTTCATCTTCAATTCTCACTTGGGCGACAGTCTGTCGCTTGGGCGAGGGACTTTCCTCTTGCTTGGGCGAGGGGTACAATGTTCTTAAACTCCAAACTTCTCCTTTTTCTCCTCTTTTTCATATCTTTTATTCTACAATTGACATCAACATGTGTAAATTCCTAAACAATATAAAATTAGACTAAGTTGTTAGGATTTGAACACAATTTGTATCTTTACTATACACTAAGTGCCCCAAATTCATATACATTTCATGCACAATTTGACACTTAAAGTTTTCATCCAATCATGGCAACATGCAAATTCAATCACTTACTTTTTTCATAGAAACCTGTTTCATGATCAGTCATAGTGACCTTAGTTCCAACTGATATAGGCTATACATGCAGTTCATTTTCAACAGAATAGCAAGAATAATTACTCAATTCAATCAAAGGAACTCTCTCATGCTCACAGGTTAAGTGTTTCAATCGCTTCTTTGTTGGGTCCAAACAATTTAAATTTGCCTTTCATTTCAGTCAAGCAATGTACACAAGTTCAACCATGGATATCAAGGACTTAACATAAGGTTGTAATGAGGTCTGGCTACAAAGAAACTTGGTTTTTATGGGATACAAAAAGAAGGTAGAACATTAGTGCATACTCATACTTCCTTCACTTGTTTACTTTGATTTCACTTCCAAATTTCTTAACCATTGATTCTCCTTCTTCTTCTTCTTCAGTGACCCTTCCTTTTGAGTTTTGCCTTTTTAGCATGATTCATACATTATTTACTTTCATTGAATTTTCTCATGCTCATCATTTACACAACTTGAAGAAGGATATTCTTTAATTCACTTTCCAACCCAAATACATAAATCACATGCTCAGTCATTTTCCCGCAGTACAATTAAAAACCGTATGCACTAATGATATTCCTCCATAGGTATGGGGATTGATGTATTTCATTTCGGCTAGGGTGCATGATTTTTAAAAAATAATCCAGTTTCAACTCAAAAGGGGCTACAAAGAATTAGATTCATAATTCAGGGTTGGCTTTTTGGCTGTAGCTTATCTATCCTAGATTAGGCCTTAGTCATCTCCATGCTATTCCATGATTAATGACAACAAAAAATCAGGCAAAGTTAATTGATGTATTCCAGCAAAGACACTCATTTGTGTTTGGGTGCACTCTTTCTCACCAAGTTTTAGGTATTATTCCTTTGATTAAATTGCTCATTATTCAACCTATTCAGTCCGTGTTTGATTCAACATCCACATCCTGAAAGCAGTTAAACTCATAACCCTATTCATTTTCAATCACAAGTTTCTTTTTCTTAGCATGAAGGCATAATTGGACTCAAACACACATCTTCATTTAACCAGACACAACTCCATTAAACTAAACCATTCTTATTGACTTGATACAAACATGGTTAACATACAACCTAAACAAATAACCTACACAAACAACCTAAACATACAACCTACACAAACAACCTAAACAAACAACCTAAACAAATAACCTACACAAACAACTGAAACATACAATCATAAAACATAAACATAATCAAAACAAAAGAACCAGTTTATTATGTTGTTCACTCAATGCTCATCAAAGCAAATAGTCTTCATCATCTTCATTATCCTCATCATTATCCTCAGCAGCTCCAAAAGCTCTTGCCTCCTCTGGAAAGGTAGGCCTGACCCTAGGCCATGGAAACCGTTCAGTAAAGTCTTCCGGGCTAATCCAGAATTGGTTGTGTGGATATTGAATCTGATATGCTGCATAAAAGCCCTACTGCTACTGCATCTGACCATGTCTGAGGATATCATTCTAGAGTAGAATATGATATTGAAGAACAAAAGACAAAATGCACTTATAATTGTTGACTCATGATTGAAAAGTGAAGTGTGTGCAAATCTTTTATGCAATGATTTATATACAACAAAACAACACTGGTAACAAAAATAAAACAACATGAAAATAGTAAAAGTTGGATTGCCTTCCAGGTAGCGCTTGTTTAACGTCATTAGCTCGACGCCTAGTTCTTTATGTGTTTTCGAGGTGGATGATTGTGATGAGCCGCTCGACGTCACCACACAAGTGTGGTTTGACCATTTGTCCATTAATTATCTAGCTTCTTTGAGATGCTGGATCTTGCAATTCTTGTGAAGAAGATTTCTGCTCCTGATCTTGGCACGATTTTGATGAAGACATCAACATCACCAAAAAGAAGAAAAGGAAGAATACTTATGAAGATAATGAAGATTCAAGCTTCAAGATATTCAAATGGTCAAAATAGGTACTTCTATCCTATACTCTTGAATATATAATAGTAGTATTGCTCAAAATATTTTAAAAGAAAATTGAAACACTTCAAGTTTAAAAAAAAACAATTTTCAAAATACTGCGTAACAAGTTACTGAAATCTGAGTAACAAGTTACATGAGTGAGAAATCAGTTATCCAACAAAAACTGAACTAAGTAATCCATTACTGAACTATGGGTAACATATTACTCAAGTTTCAACATTCTTGAGTAACCGATTACTCTAATATGAGTAACCGATTACTCTAAGTGAATTTTAAATTCACTATTGGACATAACATTTGGGTAACCGATTACTCAAAGCTGTAACCGGTTACTGAGAGCTGTTGCATCAGATTTTCAAATTCAAAGTGAATAGGTTCAACCCAAAAGACATGATTTCATTCCAATCAATTCCTACCCTTTCAAAGAGGCATTTTGGCTGGTTAGAAAGCCTATATAAAGGCATTGAAACTCATAATCACAAAACACGACTTTCATACAACTCCCACACGATTCTGAAAAATTCTCACTATTTTTCTGCACTTTTGCACTCAGTTCTTAAACTTTCAAAAGATAATTTTTCTGAGTTACTTGAAGTAATTGTTTCGAAGTTTTACAAACCTATTGAGAAATATTACTTATTATACAAGAGAGTTATTGGATTGCTAGTGATATTACATTTCATACTTGTAAAGGCAATCCAAACCACTGTTATAATTTTTCATTCATTATAAATACTTTCTTTCACGGGGTGTAATAAGAAAGAGGATAGTGTTACTTGGAAAGGTGTTTTCCACGGTGATAAGTATTAGTGAGTGTGTAAGGTACATAAAAATCCCAGGGGTGAGATATTGTAATTACAACTCATAATATTTAGTGGAAAATCCTGGTTTTGAAGATTACAAAAATCCTTCTTATGTTTACAAATTAAAGAAAGCTTGGCTTAAAGCAAGCTCCTCGTGCATGGTATGATCGTCTAACTAAATTTCTACTTGAAAAAGGTTTCAACAAAGGAAAGGTCGACACTACACTCTTTATAAAGAGAATAAATCATCATGCTCTACTTGTTCAAATTTATGTAGATGATATTATATTTGGTTCTACTAATGAGGTTTTGTGTAGTGATTTTGGCACAATGATGCAAGGAGAGTTTGAAAGGTCTATGATGGGGAAGTTAAATTACTTCCTTGGACAACAAATCAAACAACTTGATAATGGCATTTTCATAAGTCAATCCAAGTATTATAGAGATTTTCTAAAAATATTTGACATGGATGGCCTCAAGCCAATAGCTACTCCTATGAGATCCGGTACTTATATTGATACGGATGAAGCAGGAAAATGCATTGAAATATCAAAGTATCGAGGTATGATTGGATCTCTTTTATATTTAACTACCAGTAGTGCTGATATCATGTTTAGTGTATGTTTGTGTGCATGCTATCAATCTAAACCAAAAGAGTCACACTTAGTTGTTGTTAAGAGAATTATGAAATATCTTAAAGGTGCATCTAACGTTGGGCTGTGGTATCCAAAATGAAGTATATGTGATTTGATTGGTTATTCGGATTCAGATTTTGATGGGTGCAAATCTGAGAGGAAAAGTACAAGTGGTACTTGTCATATTTTAGGAAATGCTTTAGTCTCTTGGTCTTGCAAGAAACAAGCATATGTTGTCCTAAGCACTACAGAGGCTGAATATATAGCAGCATGTAGTTATTGTACCCAAGTGTTGTGGCTTAAACAACAATTACGAGATTATGTCTTAGACTTGGGGTGCACTCTTTTAAAATGTGATAATACTAGTGCTATAAACCTCACAATGAATCTTGTTATGCATTCTAGAACCAAACACATTGATATAAGGCATCACTTCCTTAGGGACCATGTCCAAAAGAAGGATGTGTCTGTAGAATTTGTTGATACTCATAACCAACTAGCATATATATTCACTAAACCCTTAGCTAAAGAACCTTTTTTTATAAAATTAGACGAGAATTAGGCATTCTTGATGAAGCTTACTTATCTTAACATGATTATATGATTATATGTGAGCTTCATCATGTGTATCTCATGCCTACTGATACTAAAAAGTGTTTATTTATGTTTAAATATTTCAAATTTTGGGTAAAAAATCTTTTTCATAGCTTAAAATTGCGTAAAAAATTAATTTTTATGGGTTAGTAACCGATTACCCAAGTAAGTAACTGGTTACCCAAACCTGCTGTTTGAAATTCTTAAATTTTTTAAATTGAGTAACTGATTACTCAAAGGTGAGTAACCGATTACTTTGTGCAGATATTTATAAGAAATTTCCATTTTGACACTTCTTCCTCTTTGATCCATTTTGAGTGATTTTTTTGTGCATTCATATCACATTTTCATTTCTAAACTAGCATTTTCGTGTTTAGTGGCCTAAATAAAAAAACTCCAAATTCTCCAAAACCTAAAAACCTAAAAACTCAAAAACCTAAATCTATGACTCAAAAGAAGCAAGAAACTCAAAAACCAAGCCGACTCAAAAACCTCAATCTAGATCAAAGAAGCAACGCACCAATCCGACTCAAAAGAAGCAAAGAAACTTCATCCTTAGAGTCCAACCCTCTTGAATTAGCACGACTTCTAGCAAATAATGAGCAACGTAAAATCTTTGAGGAGCACTTCATGGTTGCACTATCTTCACTCCCAAATACGGTAATCTCGGGAATTTTGAGTTTGAAGATTTTCTATTTCCTTATCTCTTTAGACAACAAAACCTTTTCAATTTATGTTGTGAATCGAGTGAAATCTATCCTGAACTGATTAGAATATTTTATTGTAACATGAACTTTAGGAAAAACCGTCTTACTTCCTATGTAAAAGGAAAAAAATATTACTTTGGATCTAAAAACCATGAGTTCATTGTGCTGTAACATACCCTATCAGGGGAGCATTGTAGGTTTCAGCCTTGTATGTGAATGAGATAATTACGATCGATTTTTTTTTATTCTCGGTGTTGAATTACCAAAGAGGAAATAGAAACGCTTAAGCAACATGGCTATGGTGAAACAGTTAAAAAATAGAGATATCCTATCTGCTGGACATCTCAAACTGGAAGACCGTTTGTTTCATTATTTTCTGAGCTATGTCATCTTACCAAAATTTTCAAACCACTCTCAAATAAGTGACATAGAACTCCAATTGATGTATGCTATGAAATTTAATCTGAAAATCAATTGGATTCTGATGATAATGAGACAAATGTGGTCTATAAGAGGAACCAAAGCCCTTTGCCATATGCAATCTTATAACAAAAATCCTTGAGCATTTCGGTGTTTCTACTGCTGGAGAAACTAAGGTCCCGCTTAATCCTTGTGAAAGCCATATTGATGTGGATGTATTCCAAAAAATGGGCTTCACATATAATCTTCGTGACCAAACCTACAAGCATAAGGAAGATAGACCTCCTACTTCTGAACCAGGACCTGCCCCTGCTAATCCCTCTGAACCTCAACCTTCTGAGTTTCATGCTCAATCTTCCTCATCTTCTGTCATGCCTTCAAATAAGATGATTATGGATGAGTTGATTTTCTCTTCGAGGCTACATCATTAACCGAATGGATGCCTTTGATACACAGAATCAACAAATCTAGTTTGAATTTCATCGTCTCTCTTCTAAGCTGAGTAGCATGGACGTTGATGAAGACAGTTCTGAGCCTGAGTCTTAGATTATATCTGTTGTTAGGATTTTCTATGCTCCTGAACTTGGCATGATTTTGATGAAGACACCAACATCACCAAAAAGAAGAAAAGGAAGAATATTTATGAAGACAATGAAGATTCAAGCTTCAAGATATTCAAGACCTTTAGTCTAAGTCTAAATAGGTACTTCTATCATAGACTCTTGAATATATAATAGTATTATTGCTCAATATTTTAAAAGAAAATTGAAACACTTCAAGTTTAAATATTTCAAAATACTATGTAACAAGTTACTGAAATCTTAGTAACATGTTACATGAGTGAGAAATCAGTTATCCAACAAAAACTAAACTGAATAATCCATTACTGAACTTAAAAAATTAGTAAAATTGGATGAAGATTACATGGACACTTATGAAACCAATATAAATTGAGATTAAATTTTCATAACTCACTGGAGTATAAACACAAACTAGATAGAAATAAAAATATTTCACTTCACACATGTCAAATAGTCACGACTAACAAAAAATTTCAAGAAGATTTCAAATTTGCATTTGTCATATTATAGTCAGAGAGGAAAGAAAATATTTATCAAATAAGTAAGTCTCTAGGCATACAAAGATTTTTAAAGTTCGAAGGATAAAACAAAATGCTCAAGTAAGTTACTAATTAAGATCTCAATCCTACAAACAAAAATAGGATGTGATAGAAGGAGAGTTGATAGTTTATAGATTCAACTCGATGCACAAAGACAATAGGCTCAACCAAAAACATATTTTATTATCAATGATAAATGAAAATTCATAAATATCATTAGAATGACATGAAGTAAAGAAGAACAACGAACATACAATTTGAAAAGACAATTTTAGAACTCAAATACTTATATCAAGTTTAGAAATGAGATGTTAAAATATACTCAAAGAGTTATACAAAATTATCCTTATCTAAGACACATTTATTTACAAAAAGGCTTGGAATTTTCAATATCAAACAAAAGTAATGTCAAGTCAAATATCACAATTCAACTAAGATGATTATTTTTTTATGTAAAGAAATCAATATTAGATTTGATAGAAAATCTAAAGTTTAGCTAATTCAGGTACCACTACTTACAGAGAGGATGGAAGCAAGATTAATTTAGCAATTTGAAAATACTCACAAACATTATCTCATTAAAACTAAAGTGGCACAATATCAAAAGTTCATTATTAGAAACATGGACATATATACATATTTAAAGGCAAAAACATAATATTTTCCTATCATTATACCTTTATTATACACACTTCTTATAATGATTTAAATGTGGTTACCAAGAGTTTACAAGGTCAAAAGTTCAAAGTATGAACATATATAAAGATTTTATTTTAATACAAACATATTCTCCTAGGTGGTATTTAAGTACCTTAATCCAACATCAATCCATACTTTTAACCAAATATCTATTTGTTTAATTATAAGTATATAAAACTTATGCAAACAATAAGACTTTGATTTTGGTAACTCATGAAAATAAAAACACATTAAGCAAAATGTAGATATAAATAGACCAAGTAGTTAATAGTCAATAGAGTTGATTGACAAGAGCATATAATATATCTTTCATTCATTGATATTTATTTGGATGAGCAATCAATACAACAGTTAATGAAATACAATTTTTTTTTAATTTTTGAGAACCATAATCATGTTATAGATGAAATGGATGCTAAAGCATTGAGCATAAGGTTCTGAAATTTTATTTCATGTCAAGCAATCACAAAAATACATTCGAGCAATAATATCAACTATAGGTGACATGGACAACATACAAGAATGTCTAAATTATGATAGTCCATAGATGCATGTTCATCCACCTCAAGATTTAAATTGACAATTTATAGAAACAACATATAAGGTATTTCAGTTTATCTTTCTAACGTAATTTTAAAGCTAAGATGGATGATGTTCAAATTTATACATACGGACCATAAGACACCAAATCTAGATTTGTTCCAGTTAGGATAACATAACCAAAGAGTCACACAAAAATTTATGTTATACTAGTCCATTAGCTATCCATTGATACTAACAAGAACATGTTCATGAATTAAAACTGTTATTTAATCTTCCACAAATAAAGTTGTCACTAATATAAAAAACAATACCTCAAAAAATGAGGTGGTAAACCCAAAAAAACAAACATAAAATCACATCAGAGCCACACAGAGAAAGGGTATATGAGGCCAAACCCCAAGCCGGATATGAAAGACTAGCTCTGATACCACTGTTGTAAGACCCCGTTTTTGCAACTTAGGAATTAGAACTTCATTATAAAATATGATGAAAGTTTATAATAAATTAAAGGCAACATGCTAGAAAATTAGAGTGAATTAAAAATTAATTTTTATTGACATGTTCAAGATGTGGAAATATTGAATATTATCATTACCCAAAAACGAGGTATCACATTCAACCTCAAAAGCCATGATTCATATAATTATCCATTTTTAAGTATGTAGTTTTACAAAATTATTAATTCAATCTTAACATAATGATTAGAAAAGACATGTATGCAAAAAGACTCACTCTTAAGTATTTTCATAAAATATAACTTATACAAAATTTAGTTCAAAAGACCAACGATATTCTTAAATTAGAGCCAATAATCTCAATATAAACAAGATACTTAACTATACATCAACTAAGTTCTTCATGTCTATATTTCCATCAATGGATATCCATAAAGAAACTGCAACAAACCTGTTCATACACTTAGTATAGAAAAAATAAAAGACAAAGAAAAAGGTGTAAGAACCAACTATGGCGACCACAATGCGGAATTACATAGATAAATAACATTAAAGTGAGACACCCTATAACAACACCATAATTAAATAATGTCAAACATATGCAAATGATGCATGAAGTCAGTATCTTATACAAGGGGATATTCACATTCACAATTAACATATCTTTCATGCATTACAATATGCAATTTACCAACCAATCACCACCGACATTATAATACCTGAAGGCCAAGATCCTAATGGGAAAGCAACCGGGAGTACAAATATCCTTAACAATGGCAAGTAAGATTTATCTTTGTTGTCCAGTAGCTCTATTTGAGGTGCTTATATGGTAAGCCTAGTCCGTTTCAAGATTCCTCTCTACCGATCATGAAATGCGCAAGGGGTGTCAGGGATCATTTAGTTTACATGTAGGATTATCATGGTCATACAACTTATAAGATTGGACCCTCACTGAATTGCCCCACCTAAGCAATCCCTCAATGCTTCTTGACGAATCACCGTCATTGCCACCCCTATCCAAATCCCAATGATATTCCTATCATCGTATCTTTCCATCTTCGTCAACTCCAACTACAAGAATGCAATGCATGTACAGTAACCGAAATTAGCTCATTAAATCTTTCAATCAAGGTTTTCATAAGTTTTTATTTCCACAAATATCATCTAAGTTAGTCATCACAGCCCCGATGCATTTCTATCATGTCAAGTCCAATGGGCGAGTTCAAGATGCTAACTTAGTAATCAAATACAATTAGGCAAAACTCCAATTTCAAACTTATCTATTTTCCAAAACAATATAACAACTAACATATGTATTTCTCATTAAATACAATAACGACTTATAATATTTTCCATTTCAATACAACAATATAACAATCAATAATATAACCATTGCAATTGAGATATTTTATAAATTACAACCTTGTCACAATCATTTAGAACATAAAATAATTATCAATTTATCATAATACTCACATGCATACAAACATAATTATTTAACAACCTTTCTTGACGATGTAATACCATAAGCGAGTACATCACATTATGGTAAATACAAACAAATTCATAAACACAAATTTTCAAGCAAAACAAACATACAAGACTCTATACATCGTCATGAAAAAGATTAAGGATTCGTACATGGAAAACAAGTTTCTATGGGAGTTCCTAATTTACAAGACTCTCCGTCTTTCAAGGGAATCAGAGAGGAAAAACTTCAATGAAATACTCTAAGACCACAATGGTCTTCTCCCTCAGCTGGATTTACGTTAGCTCCTTGTCCAACAATACAACTAGATCTCTCATCATCTCCATCAACTTTAGAATCTTCTCTCATACACATGCCAATAACAATCAACACACCATATCAAATTCTACTCTACCTAAAACAAATAACTATTCTAGCATAACATGAGTGAGCTATGATTACAAAAAACACACCCTTAGTGAATGTACGGTTTCTTTCAGAAATAATAGAATTTTGTGGAAAAAGTGTGGGTCATCAAATGCCTGGGAGATAAGAACAAGTCTAATAGGAAAAGCTAAACAGAAAGGTTGTTAAAGGAAAACAATGATGATGAGCAAACAACTAAGCATTACTATTTGAAATAGAAGTGCGAAAACGTACAACTTAATTATTCATACTATCACATTGGTTTGTATATGAGAGAAAATTAAAAAATGTGTGCATACTTACAGCAGTAAACAGAATGCTTATATGCATTGTTGCTCATTTATACAATTATTGAAAAACTAATTATATAAATTCACCAGCATACATATTAGAGGAAAAGTCCTCAAGATTTAAACAAGATAAGTTTTGAAACCCACGGTATAAAAATAGGATTCAGATCTATAAAAAAAATCGGAAAATAAGATCTAAATTAGTTGAGATACAATATTATATACTAAGAAACCTTTTTAAATAAAAAGACAAATCCCCCGAGTAAAGCAAATCCTTTCTCAAACTCCTATAATTGTAGGGAGTGTAATGAAATTGAACATAAGAATAGGTGATGTGAAACTATGCAAACTTAGATTTGTCATGCTCATTGGTCAATAATAGAGGCAACACTCTAAACCTAAAATTAAATGGAAAAATCCGAAGACTTGATGAACATAAACAAAACATGAAGAGGATGAAGTATTACCTAAGAATCCTAATTAAGTGAAGCGCTGTGAATGTAGTGAACTAAAAGTGTTGAGCATTCCCTTACTAATGTGTATATGTGCTAGTTTATGTGCACAAGAGAAAGATGGCAGAGAGGATTTTGTGGTTGAGATTTTGAACTAGGGTTTCCAACAACAATTAAAATATGGAAACCAAGAGATTATAGATAATAAATAAATTTTATGCAGATTACATAACAATATATAGAAAATGTGGGTTAAGGAAATGAAATATAGAAGAATGTGTTTTGATTATTTATATACGTACATATAACATAATAATACTACTAACTTATCACCTGTAACATTATTTAAGTAGTATATCTATCTATCTATTAACATTAATCTATAAATATATATAGGATAAAGTGATGGTCTCTAGTTAGGGGTTAATGGTTAAAGGATAAGAATATAAAGATGATGGTATGATCTTAAATATGTTGTGATAAATATTATAATAACCATAACTAATTTAATCAAAAGTCACAAGAAAGATAATGTTATACTAAATAATATAGGAGATATTACTTATAAATTATTATCAAAAAGATAAATTCTCTAAATATAGTATTTCTAAGATTATGAATAATTCAATGTACCAATAAAATAATACTTCTAACACACATTACATTTTAAATAATATTATTTTCACAAAAACCCGTTACTAGATGATATATGTTCACTTAGATGTGAGGTAACTGATTTTTTCGAATGTAACAAAAATCATAAATATATTAAATAAACATTAAAAGATCTACAAATAATCTAAAAATAATCATTTTTATCTTTAGATAAATCTACAAAAATAAATCAAGATTTTTCACTCACATATAAAAAATAGAAAATTGTGGGTGTTACACCTACGATGACATTAGAAAATGTCTTTCAAGTTAGGATTTTTTTAGGTACTATGAAGAAAGAAGGGATGAGGAGAAGGTGGTAGAGTTCTAGGACTTGCACATAGTTGTGGAAAAATAACTCCTCTATAGTATTGAAATATATGGAAAAAATATTTTTATAGATTATTTATTTATTTAATTAAAAAAATTTAAAAATCTAAATTGTTAAGTTTTTTGGGTATAACATATCATAATCTGAGTCCAGTATCAGAGAGGAGTCAGACCCTTGTAATTTTCTTTATGGTTGTTGTTCCATCCCAGTTATTTCAGCATCCTAACAATCTGAGATAGTCACATACTCGTCCAAGCAAAGGCCGAGTACTATCGGTCAAGGAGCTTGTCCTAGAGTCAACCCCTTTCATGACTGGATATCCCAGGTTGGGTTCAAGACCACTCCCCAGCTAACATGTCGTCAACAACACACTACAACAAAACCTTACAACCCCATCTACTTCTTGCCTACATGGCAAAGACAAACTGCTATACAACTACCACGCCTCCCACATGCTACAAGTCAACTATGTAAATAGTACGGTCCTACCAAAGCCGTGTGATATGGGATAAGCAGCCCCCGACATGTCAGAATGGTCGGTCATGCTAACATTACTCTCCAAAGCCACATCATCCACTCTAAATAGGGGCATCCCCCATCAGGAAATATCACATTGATTATCATTATCATTCATACTTGCTATCTCTATTTCTCAGTCTCATTTATTGTTCCCTAGCGTTACCTCTACATTCTTACTGACTTAATTGTCGGAGAACCTTTTCAGGTATCTCCACTAGTAGGTCCAAGTCAACTATATCCAGATTCATGAAGAGCTCTAGCCCGGATACCAAAGAAGTACTACCCAAACCTCTAGTCCGACCAAACTTGATCCATAAAAGAACATTAGAGTCGTTTGTGAGTTACCTACACCATGGTGACTACTAGTAATCAAACAAACCCTACTAGCCACATAGAACCAACACCCACCAACATGCCTCCTAATCATCATGCACCCTCTATCAATCCTCCATCCCAAATGCAACCCTCCCAACAAGCCAGTCGTAGCCACAACACTAATCTAGAATAACCTCCGCCCACCACCCAACAACTCTTACAAATCATGGAAAGGCACGAGAAGATAATCCAACAACAGGCTGATCTGTTGGAGGAATTTCGCCAATCCAACAAGGAACCCAGTTGTCGACCGTCATAGTCGGCCACCTAAGTAGCACCACTGAACCAGCCGACGAATCCGACACACTCTGCAACCCTTCTCCGACCACAACATCTGTGGGGCTAAACATCCATTCACTGATGACATTATATCTTACCCCCTGCCAAAACATTTGGCCCGCCCGATCAACATCGACCAGTATGATGGTCCCTCTGACCCTCAAGATCACCTTGACGCTTTCGAGGCCTCTATGCTCTTCCATGGCACAATAGATCTTATCATGTATCAGGCCTTCCCACTAACTTTAAAGCGCACCGCTCTCTAATAGTTTACTCGGCTAGCACCAAGCAACATCAATCAATGGCCCACCTTGGCCATAAAATTCAACATCCACTTCACAACTACCAAAGAACAACCAAGGTCGTCCTACACCTTGTTCAGGATTTGGTAAGGTTCGCACGAGTCTATCCGTACATACTTAGACAAATTCAATATTGAGGCCATGAAGGTCTGAACTTTAAGCCCGAAGGTGGCTGTCCATGTGTTGGTCATGGGTCTCAAGGATGGCCTTTTCAAAACCAAACTAGCCAAGTTTACGAATCTCATGATGGAAGACCTCCGCTCTAAGGCCCATCAATTTATCAACTTGGAAGAATCGCCCACTGTTCGATCACCCAACGAGCACCATACACACAACCCCTCACGAGAAACCATACAACCAAAGTTCCATGACCACCCATGAGATGACCCCCAAGGATACCCCGCAAACCCAAATACGCGACTTCACCCCTCTAAATGTCAAACACTCTAGAATTTTGCAAGAAGTCATAGCCACCCACCTAGTTCAACTCCCCAAGTCTAATCTAGACATCAAGGTGGGCCACAAGATCGAACAAAGTTCTATGAATACCACAACACATTTGGCCACATGATCGATGACTGCACCTAATTACAAGACACAATTGAAGACCTCATACATGTCGACCACTTGCAACACTTTATTGTAGGGATAACACAACAAATGTGATCACCCCTGACATGATGACTCAGCCTTCCGAGGAACACTCCCCTACATAACACCAATAGGGGCGACCACCAAGCAGGGGATGGGCTAACAAATATTGGCCGAACAACCGAAAGTCGAGGAGCCCAGTTTACTTTAACAACATTTTTGAATAGTTTGCCACGGGTAGCACTTCAAGGTCGGCTCAAAAGCGATATGTACGGGAAGTCATGCAAGTAACCTCCAAAAATTCTCAAGTCAATAGGCATGCCCCTCCCATCTCCTTTGACAACCGTTATTATGAGGGCGTCGTCCGAGAACATGATGATCTCCTAGTCATCACCGTAAAGTTGAATAATAAGAAGGTCGGCAGACTCTTCGTTGACTAAGGGTGTTCTGCTGATATTATGTTCCAGAACCTGTTTGAGAAGATGGAGCTAAGCGACCGTGACCTACTACCAGATGATGGGGAGTTGGTCGGTTTGACCAGGAAAATCAAAACTCCACGAGGCTACATGAATGTATGCTTAACCGTTGGTGACCAACCCCTTAGCAGAACAATTCAGGCCAAATTCCTAGTTATAAATTTTCACTCATCATATAACGCTATCTTAGGCCGACCAATGATAAACCATCTCGAGGCTGTGGTTTCTACCCCACATTTGTGTGTGAAATTTCTCTTTCCCAACCTCTGAGTGTGCATAGTCCTTGGAAGCCAACATTCTTCTTCGAGCTATCATCAAAGGAGCCTCCGCAGTTTTCTGGTAGCAAGATAAGACCAACCCACAATGAAAAGAAGAAAGGGAGTGTATACGGTGGAGATGAACACTTGGACTATAGGGGATAAGCTTTCGGTCTGTGCAACGATTTCGGCAGCCAAATAGTCATTTGGCCCCTTCACCCAAGCTCCCCTCGACTGCCAAAATTGAAAACTTGTAGTAGTGGCATACATGTTGCGTCAACCCAAGCATCAAGACCCCTGAAGTTGTTTTTCTTTTATTACTCCAAGTGTAATGTCGGCCTACCCGTTGTCGGACAACCCCTGTAACACAAAACAAATGCATGGTAATGAGGTATTGTTGATTTCATGTTTTATCATAGGAACCAACTCAATATCAATACCCCTCAAGGCGCGAACCATGTTCCCGTTAGACGGTGGTGAAATAATCACCCCAAGGAGCGCACAATGTCCCCCTTGATCGACAACTCAACATCAATATCCCTCAAGGTGCAGACCATATGCCCCTTAGACAACGGTCAACTAATCATCCCAAGGGGTGAACCATGTCCCCTTTGGTCAAAAACTCAATATCAATACCCCTCAAGGCGTAGATCATGTTCCCCTTAGACGGCGGTCAAATAATCATCCCAAGGAGCGGACCATGTCGCCTGTGGTCGAAAAATCAACATGAATACCCTTCAAGTCGCAGATGATTTCCCCCTTAGATGGCGGTCAAATAATCATCCCAAGGAGCGGACCATGTCCCCCTTTGACGGTGATCAAATAATCATCTAAAAGGGTGAACCATATCCCCTTGGTCGACAACTCGACATCAATACCCCTCACGGCACAAACAATGTCCCTCTTAGACGAAGGTCAAATATTCATCCCAAGGAGCATACCATGTCCCCCTTGGTTGAAAACTCAACATGAATAACCCTCAAGGTGTGGACCATGTCCCCTTAGACGGTGGCCAAATAATCATCCCAACGAGCGGACCATGTCCCCCTTGGTCGACAACACAATATCAATACCCTCAAGGCACGAACCACGTCCCACTTGATCGGGAGTTCAAAGATCAATATCTCTCGAGGCGTGAACCAGGTCCCTATTTGATGACATCCAAACAGTCACCCAAGACACGAATCTTGTTCTCCTTGCTCAAATTCACATTCAGACCAGTTAACTCGACCAGAATCAAACTTAACACGAAGCATCACTACGTCTAGTTCTAACTACACCTATTCTCACTTATTCTGGGTGTCGCTACCTCGTGCAAACTCAGATACCTATTTCTGCTACTTCATTTACCGATCAAGTTTAACATCACTACCTTTCACGACTGCCCTATTTGCAGTCGAACTCTTGTGGGATATCACCAATCACGACTACTTTATTCACAATTCAAACCATACATGTTATTAATATTTATGGTCATCTTTTACACTCAATATGAAAGTTGGGCCTTTACTTTCATCGTCAGAATTATTAGCATGTTTATTATAGAAAACCTTTTCGGTCAAGAATGTCTTATCATTCCCAGATTATTAATTATTGTTAGATAACTCCTCGCAATACAGAAAAATAAAGAGAGACAAGCATATGAAAATGACAAATTCATTGATATGAAAAAAAAGGTTACAAATCCTACAACTAATTACATGGCACCCAGGCCTCTCCCCCTTCCCTAGAACTGGCAGGATGGTGATAGAAGCATCCTCCTCCAAAAGCAATTCCTCATCCTAGACATATTCCTTGATGTATCTCCAAGACTAGAACCCGCCCAGATGCACCTAACCAACCTGGGCGAGGCATTGTCCCATGCAAGGAATGCAGCCTCCACCATCAAGCCCAAAATGGAATCACGCTCGGCCCCCAGCCTGTCCCTCTCCAGCTTGAGGGCGACCACTTTCACAGTCAACCGAGAAACTACCTCTTGAGCTTGATTATGAGAGTCCTGAGCTTCTTGTCCCTGCTCATCTGACAACTTTAGCTTGTCACTGAGCCGACGAATCTCGCCTTTGGCCTCCTCGAAGTGTGCCATCAGGCTGGCCACTTCATTCTAGAAACTGGCTAATTCCTGGCGGGCCTCCATAGTAGCTTGGTGGGCATCTTCATACTAGTTGGTTAGATTGGATAACTCATGGTTGACAGCCATTATCTAGGCTTTCAAACCTTTCACCTAAGCTTCATGGGCCTCTTTCACCTTCCTCAGCTCTATAGAGTGACGCTTTTAGGAGAATTGAACAACCTCCCTCGCCATACGACCGACTATCAAGGCTTCTCCCTCAAGGTATTTGGCGATGGACGCCACCATGATTGAAGACACTCGGATCTGCCTCATCATGTTGTGGAGGGGCGACGTGTCGAATACAACCTTCACCTCGCCGATCACAAGGTTGATCTCGACTGCCTACAAGACGAAGTGTCCCGCCAAAGGCCGACCTTCAACACTTGGAGCCTTCCCGTTTTCCACGGTGTGGCAGATGGAATGGGGAGGGACAATCATATGTGGTTCCGCACGTGCCTCCTATATGGGATTAGGATCCATGGTAGGAACAACAATTTTTGGAACTGCAGGCATAACGAAACCGCTTGGACCAACCCACTCTAGTCGGTGGGAAGAGAATGAGGTGGTGTAAGCTCTGCTCCGTGATGAGAAGACGAACATGAACTCCCCCTGGATTGACAGGAATGGGGAGTTGGAGACTCCGCCCGTGCTGGCTTTCCCGATCCCTATCGTCGGGTGATCTAGTTCAGCAGTTAGTTCTTATCCAGGTGGTCTGCCATAGCAGCTGCAAAAAAGAAGAAAGATAAGTACGTAGCCAAAAACTAAAAGGTACGAGCACATGACTCAATACCTACCATCCCGACGTTCAAATGCCTGGTCACTCTTGGAAAGGTCCAAACAAGATAGCATCGAACCACAATCAACCCATCCCAAGATTATCTAGGCCACCTCTATCTCTGAGCCTTCGAGGCTCTCAAAGGCGCAACTGGACCTTTTGGTCGACGTTTGATGGAGGCTACCATTAAAAGAGAATTGAAAACAACACTCTCCTCGGGATCTGTGAGCCCACTAGTGGGATGCCCCCCGTATTTTAACCCGGTAAAACCTCGTTTTCCAATTTTCGGCAGAAGAGTCGAATGGTTGGAACAAGGTGTGCTTGTACTTCAACTTAAGACTAGTCCATGCATGATGACTGATCTTCTCTTCATCCGGTTTAGTGTTATGAGTCACCCGGAACATCCAGAAGAACAGGCGAACAATGCAACAGAACCTTATCACCTTGTAGTAAAGCACGAATGCCCGAATAAATCCTTAGGCATTTGGATGCAGTTGAGACGGGGCGACCCCCAGATGGTTCAACACATCCACATACCACTCGTCCAGCGGTATTTTGAGCGTGATCTTCTATGTGCAGTATTCATACATAAAGAAACTATACTTGTCCCCTTGATCCATGTGAAGATCCTGGAAAACCCGTTCTTTAGTAGACGGAGCGTGTAGTTGGGTACAATTTGACGCACGTGTAGCGACAGCCAGGGTCGTCCAGACCCTCAGGGATCGGAAACCTATCTGCCAGAAGAAGCATGAGACTCCAAACTAGATCCTCCATCCATGATCAGACACTACTTCTCCAAAAAAGCTACCCAATCCATCCCAATGACCCCTTTCCTACCATTCCCCCCTCTTATGGGCTAGAGGAGTCGGGAAGACCATCCGCCTATCCACGGGCAAGTCGATCCCTAGAACTAGACGACCGCGAGAAAAAAATGGGCGGAGGTCCGGACAGAACCTCCATCTCATCAGAGCTAGACTTTAGGTCGATAATAAGAATCGTGATTATGAAAGAAGAAGGAAAAGAAGATTACTTATAGGGAAGTTTGAGAAGAGTTGAAAGAAGACGTGGTTGATCGACAATAGAGTGGATTCAAAAGCAATGACAGATGTGAAGAAAATGAAGGAGAACCTCCCCTATTTTATAGGCAAAGTTGGGTCAGGGCCACCTCTCGTGGCCCAAAGCAAAACACATCTTATCGTTCCAAAAACACTCAAGTGCAATCCAATTACGACCTAGGAACCAAGACCAAAAACGTCAAAAGATGAATCGAGGAGACACACTCAAGTACCTTGCACCATAAGACAGTCATGTACCCAAAGCAATGATGATCGACCACATGTCACACAACCCAGAAGTCTAACGGTACCTTACCAATTCACCTAAAGTCTATCAGCATGCTCACCTACCGATCATACTACTAGACTAGGAGCAACTATTCCATCCTGGTTATACGAGCATCCTAACTATCTGAGATAGTTGCATACTCGACCAAGAAAAGGCCAAGTATGAGTGGTCAAGGAGCTTCTCCAGAAGTCAACCCCTTTCATGACCAGATATCCCAATTTGGGTCTAGGATATCCCACTACAAGTCAACTATGTACAGAGTATGGCCTTGCCAAAACCGCCTGATGTGGGAAAAGAAGCCCCCGACAAGTCAGAATGGTCGGCCATGCCAACGGTACTCTCCAGAGCTACACCATCCACCTCAACCACTATAAATATGGGTCTCTCCCACCAGGTAGTATCACATTGATTATCATTATCATTCATACTTGATATATTTATTTCTCAGTCTTATTTATTGCTTCCGAGCATTACCTTTAGAGTCTTACTGACTGGATCGTTAGAGAACATTTTCAGGTACCTCCACCATTGGGTCCAAGTCAACTATATCCAGATTCCTGAAGAGCTCTAGCTTGGATACTAAAGAAGTACTACCTGAACCTCCGATCCAACCAAACTTGTTCTCTAAAAAGAAGAACTGTTTATATATTTGTGATTTGTCTCAAGCTGGAAGTGCAATGTAGCTATTACAAATACTGGTTGAGTTATTTAGGTTAAGTTACATTTAATTTAGTTAAATATTGGTTTAAATTTATCTACTATGTCAAATTTCATTGTCCACTAGTCATTGTTTTTTATTACAAAACCATTTTTTTTCAAAATTTCATACATTATTTTAATTCATAAGAAAAGTTCCCTTGAAAACAAATATCTAGACTTGAGAATTTCAAAAATTCTCGCAAACCACCTATGTGCAACTTCATCCAAGTCCAATTTTTCATCTTTATACCTCGGTTTGCATACTGTAATTACAATTTATTCCTCTAAAACCCGATTCCAGCGAACCCGACCCAGATCTCATTTTCTGACAAGCTTCTGAGGGCTGTTAGAAATATTAGTTGGGTTAGTTAGAATTTTGTATTTAGTTGAATATTAGTAAAAGGCTAAAATCCATTCTACATTATTTGTAATTACATTATAGATTCTATCAATACAATTTTTAGCATTTACTCACAACTCTTTATTCAATTTGGGATGCTGTGTTTTCTAACCAATTGTAAATGGGACTATAATTTTATTTATTTATTGATTGATGCGGTCATAATTTTGTAATATATTAAAAGGTTATTTTTTAACATGAAAAGTAATTAATAATGGCATGCTAAAATGGGACATAAAGATAGAAACTCTTATTAAAAGATTAAAAGTAATTAATAATGTAATATATTAAAAGGTTATTCTTATTTGGGACATAAAGAAAGTCTTATTAGCATGCTCAAATGCCCGAACAATATGTTGAGCCTAGTTAACTATAATCATTATGTCTAATATCGTAATTAATAATTGTCATTCAATAATGTAATTTTGAACGACGATGTTGAAAATAAGGTGGAAGAACATCAACAACGTATACTAAAGCAAGCGCTGCCAATGTGGGTAACTTCAACAACACATTCTTGAAATAGCACTAATAGGAAACGCTGCTAATGTACATCTATTCCATATCGTAGCTTTAAATATGCGATGTTGAAGATGACATAGTAACAACACTTTCTTAGTTATGCGCTGTTGATTTTATATGACATTTTAAATATTAGAAATATTAATGGTTGAGTTGTTATGCGTCTCTTCGTTTCTTGAAACATTAATGGTTGAGTGGTTATGTTCACTTTGTTTCTTGAAATATTAATGGTGAGTGGTTATGCGTCTATTTGTTTCTTGAAATATTAATGGTTGCTCATCTATAAATATTGTGGTTCACTCCATTTTTATTTCATCAGTAAGAGTATGTTCATGTTTTGCTTTGTATATTTTCTTTTGTCTCCTTCATATTGTCTCATTTTATATTTGCCATGACACCAAAGGAGATGAAGATAGGAGGAAGAAAACACAAAATAACCAAAAAGAGAGCAATACAAGGCAAAAAGAAAAAAAAGAAAATTTTATTAAAAGGAATAGAAAAAAGAAAACATTAGATCTCAACAACTCGAATTATTAAAAGTGCTAAAGTTGTGCTGTCAGGAACCCTATATCATAATTGTTAGGTATCAGTGGTTACAATACACCTAGAAGGGGGTTCAATAGGTATAGCGGTTAGAATATCCGCTTTTCGAAACTCAACACTTAATGCTGAATCACCCCTATTTAATCGATTAAAAGAATGTGAATAATCAATTAACGAATTTGATTTAATCGATTAAAACAGAAACAGTAAGCTTAGGCAGATTCGATTACTTGCACGACAATTAACCGATAATGAAATGAATACACAGAGCTTACAGTTTTATCAGAGTATTAACAGTATAGCAAATATACAGAATATAGCAATTAATTCTACTATACAAGTTAACCGACTAAATGCAATAAAGAGAGAGAGAGAGAGAAAGAAAATCCTGCAACACGATTTTTATCCTGGTTCGTTTGCTTGTCCACCGCAAACTACACCCAGGCCTCCCGGCTGATTTGGGAGATTTTCTTCACTATAATTGAATCAATGTTTTTACATGCACATCATCCAATTACAACAACTTAGACATTCACAAGAAAATAAAGAACCTTATTCTATGGTTTGACTCCCTTCCTACCAATAAAGAAAACGTTTCTTCAGCGTAGCCCCAGCCAAGAACCTCTGTTCTTTCCTTATCTAGAACTCTAAGCAATATGAA
>NW_017727734.1:222637-224389 GCF_001865875.1 Lupinus angustifolius | reverse complement strand
AAAGAGAACGGCATACAAGATTTAATCAAATAGTAAGCAATGTTATCAACATAAAATCTCATATGATCAAGAACCATTCACAAAATCAAATAGGCTATTCAACATAATTAAAACAAAACAAAATAATGGCATAGCATAAAGAGTCAAAGAAGTCAAGAACTGTTACAAACCATAATATGTCAATTAAAGACAAAAAAAAAGACACGAATAAGTCCTGAAACCAGAAACAACAACTGAATCCATAAAGTGCCATAAAGAAGAAATAAACCTATGGGTAAGATGGCCTAGGTCTAAAGTCTTATAAACAATGTTTGAGGCGGAGGATGGTCAATCTGATCATTAGGAATAGCAATGTTCTGGTCACCCCTGATAAGCACAGATAACTTCTGAAATTCTGAACAAAACATAGCATTCTGAGCTTCAGCAGTCAGTAGATTGAATCATGTTCCTCAGCTCCTGAAATTTGTTGTCGGTGTAGGAAATCTGACGTTCTTCATACTGCTCCATGCCTGCAAAATAGGAATCCTTCAACCCTTGGAAGTGCAGATCCTTACGGTTGTTAAGTCGTTGCTCCATAGCTTCCATCTGAGCTAAACCAAAAGTAGAGTTCTGAGGTGCTGTTCCAGAAGACTCCCCCTGAGTTGTAGCATTCTGATTACCCATGCCACCCTGATTATCATCATCGGACAAACCCAGATAAAAAGTAGTGTAGTCCTCCTGATATTGCCAAGTAGTACCATACTTGTATATGCCCATTTTATGAATGAGGCTTTAACCAACCAGATGATCCTTGCCAGTGTACTCAACAATGATGGTGTCAGAAATATCAATGTGCAGATAATCCACAATGCGTGAAATGAAAATACTGTAGGGAAGCAGCTTCGACTGAGATAAAGACACACTGTTCATGTTTTTCAAAATCTCCTCAGGCCAGTTGATCATTACATTATTCTTTACAACATACATGAAACGCAAATCATTCACAGTAGGCTGTGCGTGATTTGTGTTCCTCTGTACAAGAATGTAAGCAATAACATAATGCAACAAACTGTTCTCAACAGATAACGACCCAACTTTGGTCAGTTGACCCTGAATGTACAAGTGAGGGCCTCGAAGGAATGACTTATAAACCTCAACAGCATCAAAGTTGTCCTTAACCCAGGAACAATCCCCTATACCATAACTTGAAGATGATAACCCGCCAACATTCATAAACAGATCATCATTAAGCTCAAACAAATTACCAGAAATCATAGACCTGTACTTTCCATCCTTATATCTAAAATTCCATTCGCATAAAATTCCCTAACTAGAGCAGGGTAAACTTGTCCCTTTAATTCCAGAAATTGAACGGCTCCCTGAGCCTCCATAGCATGCGGGAAACTAAAGTTCTGTTCTGCCAACTAGGTTAAATCGACATACCTTACATATGTGGGTTTGCGACCTTGGAATTTTGCCAAACGGGTTTCTTGCAAGATGAGTGAGTAATAAGGGTCACCGCGGTCCCGAGTGGAAGGTGAACCAGCTTCCCTTCTTCGTACACGGTTAGCTGTAGTCTTGACCCTTTTTGTGCGACCTTGCTCCATTGTAGTTGTTGAACCCGAATTGATGTTAAATGAGCAGAGAAGGATTTATGCAAACTTAACCTAGGGTTTGATTTGGTGGAAAATTGGGAACGGGGTGGAATGCAGATGATAAAGTGCGATTTCCTGATGGTTTGAGAGGGTTAGGATGAGGTTTTTCCTACTTTAG
>NW_017727734.1:175478-222537 GCF_001865875.1 Lupinus angustifolius | reverse complement strand
AAGCCTAGTACCAATCAAAGACTTAAGCATGTTGATTTGTTGGTGATCTTCAAGCTCTTATTAGCACAAGTTGTCCTCATCAAAACCATGACATATAAAGAGAGCTTTCCAAAGTGTTCCTCTTGACATGCACACTTTCAATAATCATGTCAAAGAGGTCTTTAACATCTTTTGATTTGACAAAAAGACCTAGATTTCAGAAGGAAAGTGACTATTATACAAGATTTATGTGAGATGAAGATTTAATCTGCAAATTATTTAGTTATTCATCTATCAAATCATCCAGTTCATTAATTTCTTTCATTGTAATCTACCAAATCATTTAGTTCATTATCAAAATCTTGTCAAGGAGGTCTTTAACATCTTTTGATTTGGTAAAAGGACTCAGATTTCAAAAGAAAAGTGGCTCTTATACATGATTTGTATAAGATGAAGAATTAATCTATAAATCATTGAGTTCATTCATCAACCAAATCATTCAGTTCGTTAATTTCAATCATTATAATATACCAAATCATTTAGTTTATTAATTTGTTTCATTCGGTTCATTGTAATCTACCACATCATTTAGTTCATTATATTGTCATCTACAAAATCATTTAGTTTATTATAATATATTTTGACACTTTATTTGAGTGAAGAATGAACAATTATTTTGGATGTTAATTTCTATTTTTTTGTTATTTATTTGAATGGAATGTTTAATATTTTTGCAGTTTCATATTAATAAACATAATAAGCAAATTAACAAAACTTAATAAAAACAATAAAAAAAACTTAATGTACACACTAATATGATAATTTACTTCATGACAACTTCATGTTAATTAACTTATTTTCATGTTTTATTTTGACGCGCATAATATAATACGTTAATTTAACAACGTATAATTAGAAATATGCTGTTAATTTGGAAAATGAGTTCAGTTTAACAGCGCATAATTAAGATTGTGCTCTCAATTAGATTCTATTCAACAGCTCAAAGTTGAGATAACATTGTCGATTAAATTCTATTCAACAGTGCATCAAATAGGAAATGTTGTTGATGTGTTCATGAAAATGAGTAATAAGCAGCTAGATACACAACAACAGCGCAATCCTTAAGAAGCATTGTTGAAGATGTGTCAATAAAACAGTGCTACTGTTAATATGCGCTTTTGAAGATGTCTTATTAACAACCTATCTATAGAAAGTGTTGTTGAATTGTTACTACAATTTAAATATCTAGAAGATGAATTAGTTCCATCAACGCTCTCAAACTTAATCGAAAAGAAACATCTTACTCTCAGAAAACCCTCATACTCTCATAAGTCCTAAAAAAACTTCATCAATGGTTTCCCAAAGTGGTGATCATGGTTCTTATTGTGGTGATGAAACTACACAGAATCGTTGCTCAAAAACAAACTTCATGTGGAATGACTTCCATGAAGAATGTCATTCGGACAAGAAGTATGGATGTGAAGATAGAAGTTCAATGCAACTCAAAAGGCCAACCACTAAACTCGAAGGGTAGCAACTAATTGGTAAGCTACATTGGGGTTGTGGTTAGGCAAAATATATATCTAACATTCAGCAAATGGACCGATGTTAGGTTGAATGTAGTGAAGGAGCGTATTTGGAGTGAAATAACAGTAAGTTTATTTTTCAGTGTGTGTGTGTTTTAATGTTTTCATGCAATGTACGTATATGTGTTTGCATGAAATGTACGTATATGCATGTGTTTGCATACAATATAATGTATATGCGTTTTAATTTCAGTCAACTTTTGATGTTGGTCAGGAGCATGAGGATTATATCCTTAAATCGACTGACAAGACTCTCACACAATTCATAACTGATGCAGGAATTGGGACCAATAAAGAAGGAAACACGTACATTTCTACCTCTAGCAGCTTATACTTTGTCGAGGAAAGAGAAAATGAAATTTGTAAATTTTTTCATGGTGTTACAATTCTAGAGGGGTACTCTTCCAACATTCAGAACCTCGTATCAGTGAAAGACCTCAAGTTAAAAGGTCTTAAATCTCATGATTGTCATGCACTTATGAAGCATTTTCTGCCTATTAAAATACGACCATTTCTATCTAAAAAAGTTCGAGGAACCATAACTAAGTTATGCTTCTTCTTCAAGGCAATTTGTAGCAAAGTGAGTGGCCCTGAGAAATTACCTGCATTGCAAAGACAAATTATTTTGACTTTGTGTGAGCTTGAAATGTATTTCCCACCTTCTTTTTCTACATAATGGTTTATCTAAGCATTCGTCTTTTCGAGAGGCACAACTATGTGACCCTTCCTATATGAGATTGATGTACCCCTTTGAGCATTATATGAAGATATTAAAAGGGTATGTGAAGAACCAATCAAGACCAGAGGTTGTATTGTCGAGTGATATGTTGTTGAAGAAGTTCTTGATTTTTGTACTGGATACCTTACTGTTGGTGATTTCATGGGCATTTCAAAGCCTCGATATGCAAAAAAATATTTGGTGAAGATATTAGTGGGAATGAAATATTGACTATAACAAGAACCAAATTGGAGCAAATGCACTTATATGTTTTACATAACGCCGACGAGGTTGAGACATACTTTGAAATACACAAGGAGATGCTAAGGAGGTCTTACCCAAGTAATAATAAAAATTGAATTTCCAAATAGCATAATCAGTGTTTCATAAACTGACTAAAAAATCACATTGATGATGAATTGAATATAATTGCACATTCGGTTTCCGAAAGATTGAGATGGTTAGCCAATGGTCCAAGTATTCATGTCTTATCCTACACTAGTTACCTAATTAATGAGTTCATATTTAATACGAAAAACAAGATGATCAAAGTACAATACAAAATAGTGGTGTGACTCTTGTTGGTCGAACTTTACACATCTCAAGTGCAAAAGATAGAAACTCAATATATGCGAACATGTCATACTTTGGGGTGATTGAACAAATATGGAAATTGAATTATACAATATTTCGGATGTCGGTTTTTTATTGTATGTGGGTTGATAACAACAATGACTTCCGAGTTGATAAGTTAGAGTTCATACAGGTGGATCTTAATAGGCGAGGATATAAAGATGAGTCATTTATTCTAGCATCACAAACTCAACAAGTATTCCATTTTAGTGACCAAGTTGATATGAAATGGTACATTGTTCTTTTAACTAACAAAATAATCATCAATAGTATTGATGATCAAGAATATGAAGATATCAATGAAGATGATCTTTTTTGGGACATATCAGTCACGTGAGAGCGGATCAACTACGAATGATGATTTATATACAAGAGATGATCACGATGAAGGGTTTTAGGTGAATCAATATGTTCCTCCAAACAATGATGATCTTACAAGCCAAAAATAATCAAAGAAAAGAAAAAGTAGATGCAAATAGTCTTTGTATAATTATAGCTTAATTTTGATTGTTGGTAATTTGTATAATTTTGTTTCTTTGTAATTTGCATAATTTTTTTATTTGTAATTATGTACTCTATCAAAACATAATTGACATGATATTCATTGTTTGTAGTTTGTATTGTATTGATGTTAATAAAACAAACTTTTGACATGTATTAATGTGTCTGTGTTGTTGAGAATGTATGTGTTGTTAATAAATGTATGTGCCGATATTAATTTCTACAAATCAACAATGAATTTTAGGGAAAGCCCTGATATTACAACAACGCTTTTTATAGTCTGCGTTGTTGTACATGCTTAATATAACAACACTATGTGTGTTCCCCTATTCTATTAAGGTGTTGTTTGAGAATATTTATGAATTAATACAACAACGTTTTTCTTCTGATAATGCGTTGTTCCATATATGCAATACAATAGCAAAACAATAAGCGCAATTGATAATGGCTATAGAATGCGCTGTTTATATAAGACATATATGACAGCGCATACGATGTGTTGTTGTATTTATGCAATATATGACATTACTTTTTGTGTGATGTATGATATATATTCAATACTACAGCATTTGAAAAACACTGTTAATCATGACAATATACTACAACGATCAAAGATAAGGTGCATGAAAACACTGCTATATATCTAGAATAAGCATTCTTAAACTGGAATCTGTGAATGTTAAGTAAAACTATAATAATCATATATGTTCTCACACAACATATATCATTGCTTATCTCATAACAGAAAGATACAAGTAATTAACAATCACATCCACATACTTATAGCGATTTATAACCAATTCACACACACTTTGATTTAGACTAGAAACATCGAACATCAACTATTGTACTCCAATAGCATAATACATAAAATTATTAAGTGCAATATACCCATCAAACCCCATGACAGAAATTGATATACTTGGTTATATATAATTATGGGATGGGATATATGACTACTTTCCCAACGGCTCTATTAGTCTCCAAGTGGGAAAATGCTTCAACTGTTTGAGAAAATGGAAAGGGTCCTTTGGGATCCAACACTGCCTTAACCTTTCCACTCTCTAAGTAAGGTTTTAGTTTCTCCAATACAGACCCATCTGAAGTAACTCCAAATTGGATAGCTGATGCAACTCCAGATCTTACTATAGTGATAACTTTTCCTCCTTCTTTAATAGCCTTCAATGCCCTTTCACTTTCCCCTATTTTTGGAATCAACAATATATTAGTTTTAAACTTCATTATATATTACCAAATTGAAGGAAAAAAGAATGATATATATATATATATTTTGGTACTACCAAGGAACTAATCCCTTTAAGAGTTCGTGGCTGCCCTCCCAATAAGTGTGGGACACTGGATCGAACTCTCAACCTTGGGGATGCAGTTGGACTTACACCACTAGACCAACGCCTTCTTGATATATATATATATATATGTATATGTATTGAAATCAAATATGAAATACTAACCTACTGTGTCATACACTACATCAAACTTTTCTGGTAGTTCTTCAAATTTCTCCTTTGTATAATCAATAGGTAAGTCTGCACCCAACTCCCTCAACAATTCCAGTTTTGCAGTACTAGCAGTAGCTGCTATTTTAGAGGCACCAAAAACATGCTTGGCTAGCTACCATTTTGTATATTGAAATACAAGAGGAAGAATAATAAGGAACATAGATAATTAATGTAATTTGTACAAGGTTAAAAATCATCAATTAAAATATAGGAATAGTGAAAAATTCCATCTAGTTGCTATCACATGTCACTATATATAAATGTGATGGAAGATATATCAAACCTGAATAATAAGGGTTCCAACTCCTCCAGCACCACCCAAAACAAGGATAGATTTTCCAGCAGAAAATTGAACTGTTTCAAGTCCTTGATAAGCAGTAATGATTGCTGCAGGAAGGCTTGCAGCTTCAGAAAAACTTAAATTGTTGGGTTTGTGAGCTAATAATTTCTCTTCAGCAGTAGTATACTCTGCCAATGACCCAATGATCTTTACATTCTGTATAGCAATCTCATTGATATCTCCATAAACTTCATCACCAACTTTAAATTTTGTAACTTGGCTTCCTATTCTCACCACCACACCAGCAACATCATATCCTGGAACAGCCTTTCACCACCATTCACAAAACAAAATGAAAATTCATGTGAGGATGTTTCACTTTACCTAAATACATTTAAATCTATTTTGTTTCGTGGGACTTGTACACACGTTTATAAGTTTGGTCTCGACTAACTTCACAATGAGTTTAAAACTCAACTGTACATAAAAGTCTTCATGTATATATTAAGAAACAATAACAAAATATTAGTCTTATAATGTAAGATCCCGTTAGATCACATGATTACCAAAAGTCTTATAGTATAATAATTTGTGGGATCCACACTTGTTGGGAGGAGTTAGACTCCTCTCCATTAATGGAAAGGCAAGTTATAGGAAAATGCACTAACAAGTCAAAAGATAATGTCATTTATGACACTTAGTTTTCATTGAAATTACAATTTTCACCTTCAAAATACACTATAAAATATAACTTGCCTCTCCATGAGTCTTACTCGGGAGGGAGGGGAGTCACGTGTCCCAAAATAGATTAGTTCCTTACCCATAAAACTGAAGAATACTTTTGATAGTTCCAAAAAAATATTAAAAAACATAAATTATTATACTATATAAAGAAAATAAGAGAATAGAATATCTTCTTATTAGGAGATATGTTACCTCCTACGAGTCTACAACTACTAAAGTTATGACTTATGAGATATGTTCTATTTAATCACTTTCTATAAAAATATTTCTAAAATTAAACAAAATATATTATACTTTTACTAGATGAAGGAAATATTTATCTCTTAGTATGTATAGATATTTTATTCTCTTATATATATACTAAACATATAATTATATAGATGGTTACTTTTTTTGGTTTCTCATATATTCTTACACTAGAGGTAATCATGTCCCTACTAGGAACATCTACAACTATGTGAGACTAACTTTTCTAGCGGATATTTTTTTCATCCACGAGACTCAAACCCGAAACCTTGCTTAAGAAGAATCAAACGTAATACTTGAATCAACACTCATTAATTATGATAGAGTGTTATTTACTATAATGTATAAATATTTATTAAATATGTCGACAGGATAGGCTAGATAGACTTCTCCTATATCCCAAGCCACAGTTCGAACTTCATTTTATATGAAGAAACTTAAATATTTTATCTTTTTACCATCATAAAGGTTTTTCAATTTTAAAATGATACAGCACTTCATATATACGACTATTCTATCATGTAAAGATAAATATATAAAAGCTTTTCGAGAAAGTCAATCTTCGGCTTATGTAATTATATAGGCTTTTTGAAAAGTGTGAAGTGTGGTTTTTGCTAAATAAACCAAATTTGAGTAGATGAGAAATACTGAATTCTTATATAAACAAAAATTTATTGTCTTAAAATATGTTTCATATTTTGTCTTATACTAATGATAATAACACAAAAATAAAAAAAATAATAAATATTTAATTATTTTAATTGATATGACATATTTTTAATGATACGATAAAAAATTTGAGACATAATTTAAACCACGTATCCTTCTTATTCGTATAAACCTACATAACATATTTCCACCTGTAATGATGGATCATATAGAAATGACCCTTAAAACTTGTGACAAAGTGAAGGAAAAAATTAATTCTTACAGGTAAAGGAGTACCAAAGCTCCTTAAATAGCCAAGATTCCTCTTATAATCTATGGGATTAAGAGCTGCAGCCACAACTTTGATGAGGACTTGATCTTCCTTGATTTCTGGTATTTCAACATTTGTATCAAACTTGAGAACATCTTGTGTCTTTCCATATTCAGAATAGATCCAAGCCTTTATATGAGTTGGTGTATTTGCCATATTTGATGATATGAGTGGCTTCAATTAATGATTCAAGAGACAAGAGTTTAAGATTGAAGAGGAATACTGTAAGTGAGTAGGTTGTGTAATAATGCAAACAACAAGGGGTATATATTTATAGGGTTTTGTTTATCATTGCCCTTAAGATAATGTTTAAAAACCCAAAATGTAAAGTCAATTTCAAAGACTTCATCAATTATTAACTCGTAATATGAAATATATCAATTTCAAAGGTAAACTTTACATTTTTTGGATTTCTTAGAAAAACCCTATATTATATTGTATTATTTTTATGTTTTCTGGTATACATTGCCTTCATCACGATGCACTCTTATGGAAGGTGCAAAAATCAACTTGCATGTAGACTATTTCCCATGTAAGGTTCCTGGTATAAACGTCTATAATTCCATCTTCATTTCGTTGACTCCGCTATATCTTTTATTGATGTTAGGTTTCAATTCAGGAAACACTCCATCATTAAATTAATATATAAGATTTTTATAACTAATTTGTGCATATAAAAAAATAGGTAAAAATAAAAAATCACTATACACTCTTCTAGAACGTGCAAAAATCAATATGCATGCAGACCATTTCTCAGTTAAAGTTCATGATATAAACGTCTCCTATGATTCCATCGTCATTTAGTTGACTCCATTATCAATCTTTTATTAATGTTAAATTTAAATTAAATATGAGAGAAATATCACTGTAAAAATTTATATACAACTAATTTATAATTTATCATTTATTTGTATTACATTTTTTAATAATTATTTTTACATTAAGTAGGAATGATAGATGATGCAATGATAATATATAAAACTCATACATCATCGGTGCATATATTTTTTATCTTATTGAAATATGTAGATAGAGATAAATATATAATATAATTATGAAGGGATATATTCGTTATATATTATTGAATACTACCTGCATATTATAAAATGACTTATATTTAGTGAATAAGAAATATTCTAAAGTATGACTTATAAATAAGGGTGAGCAAGACTTAATCCTACTCACTCATTTGATTTAGTCTGATCATGGTCAAACTCGAATAGGTCACACCTTGTAAATTGTTATAACCAAATTGGGCCATTATGTGTCCTATATGGTTCTAACCACTTGGTTTGATGCTTTCCAGGCATTATCTCACTAAGTTTATGGAGGAGTTCACGTTTAAAAAGCAGACCAAATCAATATTTAGGGTCCGATAGAAAGTAAGCTTGATTCAGTCCGGACTCGTCCCATAGTCACTTACTCATCATGTTTGTATATATATTTATTCAATTATGTACACGATAATGATATATCTTTGGTTGAAAATAACACTCATTCTCTAGTTTTTTCATTATATATATAATTAACAATATATATATATATATATAATTTTATATGTCAAATTATATACCTATAATAATAAATAATATTGAAAAGATTTTATCTAAAAGAAATATGCATTATATTTAATTGAGTCTAGAGTCAAATTTGTGTCATAGGCTAACCCAAACGACATTTATGGTCAGATTAACTTCAAATTTAAAGTCAAGTCTGAGTTCAAAAAATGATCAACCAATATTTAGGGTTAAGTAAATGATAAGCTCTATCCAACTCACGCTCACCCTCCTTATAAATATAAGGAAAGGATGAGTACTTTATAGCAAGAGAAAATGATTTTATTCATGGTGTATCTGGACGTACACTTATCTGAAGTGATTGAGAATGTATATATTATTTTGTCATAAATAAGTTTTTCTTCAAGATATTATAATTCTTTTAAATTATTTTTGTCCCATGGAATTTAAGATTTCCCCCTTTTATTATTTCATAAAATTTGTACTTTATTTTAAATTCCATGTGTCATCAATTGGTATCACTAACTGACATATGGCAATCTTTACATGACATATGTTCAGTTACGTTATCACTTAACTACATATTTTCAAATGCAGGGATTGGGATTCCATCTCTATCTCAATCAAAGGATTAGTTTGACAACTATTTCTAAGTTGTATTTATATGATTTAAATATCTTAGTTGATCAGCATGTCAATCTAATTAGAAGTATATTAAGTTTCTTGTGATAATTTTGATATGAAAGTATTATCATTTAAAAAACTCATAAGTCCTATAAATACTAGACACTTATAAACAAATGCATTATACTTGTTAAAAAAAAAAAGAAACAGCAAAATGCATGAAGCTGTCAATTAGTGTGATACAAGAATGATAGATGTACACAGTCTTTCTCTCGGAATTACTTCATGATGTTTGAAAAGTTAATTACCGAAAAATATCCATAATCCTAAAGGCAAAACAAGAGGTCAACACAAACATACAAAAATAGACATCAACTTCTGTTTCATGGAACCCCATATCTACATCAACATGTGTCAAAACTCAAGATATAACACTAGCAATCCAATATTATTTTTCATGAAATGTTGACATAAATAAAGCATTGTACATTCTACTGATACATCTGTTGGGGGCTAGTGTTTACATAAATGATCACCAATTAGGACTCAACAAAGAAGAATTCATGAGCCTCACGATATCTTTCTAAGACAATGTTATAAAGTGGGTGTATAGGTTCTAAGAGATTAGAGTAAGGTCCCAAAACTACCTTAGGAAGTGGTGGAGAATCTGGGTTCTTTGACCAGCTATACTGGCACAATGAGAGTCCACTTAAACAGTAACATGTGTGATAGTGATCTCTACGTTTACCTGGTTTGTCTCTCAACCCACCTTCCTGTTCCTGTATCAACCACAGATATACAACATATGAAGACAAGTAATCATAGAATAAGCGAAAGAGATAACAATAAAAAGTATCTATAAACATCTAAGCATCCAATTCGGTAATATCATATACACAGATACAGCAACCATTCTGAAGGATCAATGCTCAAATTTTAGTAAAGAGAATGAACTCTAGGATGTAACATATCCAAAGAGTGTGTCAAGAGCATTAATTCAATCTGTCAGCAATCAATCTAAAATTGGGGCAGAGGGGTATTTGTATCTTTTTATAAAGTTTGGATCAGAGCATAATGTGATGTTGAAAAAGAAATTAATGCAAATTTCAACAGATTGAAGCTAACAAACTAACAAACATCGATCAAATGTCAAGAGGAGGTTGATTTTAACAGGAAAATGAAACCAATTACCAAAAGGTAAGCTTTGTTTTTCAATTGCCAGAATATGCAGTCAAATGATTCAACTAACATTTTGATTATGTCATAGTTCCTAGTTAAAGTTATTTAAAAAATTTTGTCCATCTGTATACAGATTCTAATCAGAATGACCAAAATTTTAAAAGTTCAAGTACTTTATTTATCTGTTCAAATCCTTGGATAAGAGATGTGTACATATAAATCTAAATTTCCATTTCAAGTTTTAAATAAGTGAACATGGCATCTTAGGAGGAAATTATAAAGAGTTTAAAATTTGTGCACTGACAGTATAAAGTTTTTTACACTGTCGACACATCATCCATCATTGATTTGTATTACTTTTGTTTGAGAGTCAATGGTGGTTAATAAATCAATAGTGATAATTTGCTGACAATGTAAAAAACACTTACACTGACAGTGTATACATATTAATCGAATTATAAATATGAGGATCGAGACATTAACCAATAGATAGAATATAGACCTGTGAACATAATAGAATATACTGCTGTAAGGCAATGCTGTGAAAAAGTGGATCCCTTGCTCTCCACTCGTTGATAAAATTATAACCAATATTTTTAAAATCGGAAAAACCAGGTTCACCCGTGCCTGCATGAATCAGAATTGAAAGGTTCATCTCAAGAAAAATGAAAATCAAAAGAAATATTCGTATTAATAGGAGAATTTAATGTAGGTTTTTTTTCTTCAAAAGTGTCGTACTTCAGAGTCAACCTACCTCCATGTGTAAAATGACAAGTTGCATTTCTAGAGGTTCCATATAAACTTTCTTGTTCTTCTTCAGCTACATCAGATTTTGGAGAAATTTGTGAGGCCTCTGCCAATTGTTCTTCGACAACCGAATACAATCTTTGCAGCAGTGCAACAGCTCCTCCCTAATTATTTTCAAGTTTCAGTCAAACAATATCACAAAGAAGAGTGATGAAGAAAATATATAATCTAAATTACCTGCCAAAAGGAGTAGCAACCATCCACCAATTTATTTGTTCTTCCCTGGAATCCGCATTCCTTGCCTTGGCGGAATACTACCCAATCCTAATAAGGTCTAAAGATTATTATATCATTCATGTAACTTTAAGCATGTGCAACTTGAAATGAGGTTGTTATGATTAATTGGAAGCCATGAGGAAAGGAACAATTATCTTACAACTAATCGAGGCAGATCCAAGCGATTAACCTCTCCAATCAGAACCATTGCAGCTAATCCACAAAAGGTGTACCTGTTTAACAAATAATATCTATTAAGACTTCTGATATGCACTTTGGTTTTTAATTCCATAATCATATTGTTGTAAAGAGATATAATGTGAGAGAGAGAATAAATAGGATGACACATACCCACCATGAGCCTCGGCCCCAGGCTCACCAGCAATGCCACCCTCATAAGTTTGACAACTGCAGAGAAACACCATAGAGCATAAAATATGTATCGCACCACACAGCATGCATTTAAATTTTTTTTTCCATTTTTAAGTTGACAATTGAACTGGGTTACTTTTAACACTAAGAAACCAATGCTGCTATGCCATCAAAATGAAAACCATCTAAACAATGTCTAATATGAGAACAGCCAAATTCATTCTAAAGCACCCAAAAAGTGGAGAGAATTCGAGATCCCAACATAAGCATACAACATTGTTGTGGCTATTGAAACTTTTAAGTATTAAAAGTGGCTATAATTAAAGATCCCGTTCAATGCCACACACAGTTAATGAAAATATTGTAAAACAATTTGCCTTAATTCAGTACCCCAACATGCTATACCACCAAAATTTTGCTAAATGCACCCTTCAATTATTACGAGGCAAGGCCCTATGTGAAGCCACAAACGGTTAATGAATATATCATACAACAGTTTTTTTAGAGTGAATACTCACTTCTATCCTTATGAATTTTCACATGTACCAATTTGATCCCCGAAAATGTAAAAATCTGAACTAGTACTCAAAGATCGTGAATGTGAGTCAAAGAATGACTAATTTGACCAACATTTCATATTTTTGGGGACCAATTTAGGTTTTAAAATTTTTCAGGGACCGACTGGTACAAGCAAATTTTTTGAGGAACCAAAGTAGGTCTTTACTCTGTTTTAATGTCAAGTTGTCAACATATTTTGAACACGTGCAAATTGTTGTGAAGGAAAATCAAAAAACAATCTACGCAGTAGAAAGAAAAATGAGTCTCAGTTTTGTCAACTGTGAAGTTTCTATTCTAAACATTGCTCTCCAAGATGGGACCGTAGAACTATATTTAGTGCCAAATTGAAGTTACTGGTTCTTGAAACTAACCTTAAAATGTAGTCTCCAACATTCTTGATCAGCTCATCATCCAAAATGTTCAAAACACTTGCAACCTGGTTCCAACAAGATCCTCTATGTTACCAGCAATAGCATAAAAATCCCTCCCACAATGATGATAATAAAGGATAGCAGTAATAAGGTCTTAGTTAGCCATCAGCTTTTAACATATTGTCATTCCTAATTAGTAATTAGCTATATGAGGCTTTTCTAATACAATGAAATGATCATTGTAATAAGATTTATGCGTAGTACTGATCCACAAAGTGCAATGCCCGATTTTATGTACATATTTACACATTAGTATGTGTTAAACAAAGACAAAAGTACAGAAACCAACTTACAGAAATGGCAGTGTAGCATGCTCGAGCATCAATTTCTCCTTCATCATGCATCCTGAATAAAGAGTATGATTGGGGGGGAATGATTGAATTAAAAAATGTTACGCCAAATCAATCCTAAATGTGTCAACGAGAACAATAATAAGCATGAAAAAATGCTTTTAACATAAAGTTACACCATTCACATCAGTGATTTTGTCACATTTTAATTTCTGCGCAACTAGCTCCAAACACACGCAATCAAATCTGTAACAGTTCAAAGGTGCGAATGATGTGTGTGCAAGCGGTGTGTAAGTAATGGACACATAAGCATACCACATCACGGTTGCTCGTTATTCATAAAAAATTAGAATGAGTCAAATGACCATCAAATAAAATTAAAAACCGGAAGCAGCATATGACATCTATCTTGTTTCTTATTGTTAATTGAAGTAAATGAGATGAATAAGACATCAAACCTGAATCCCCCATTTGGTTGTTTCATCCGCCGTAGAAACCCATATAGTTTATCTCTGAGAACAATTATTCAAAGTTTAAAACAAATCATTCCAAATGTACGAAAATTAACTCCAGCAGATAAATGATACATGGTATATACTATTAAAGTATAAACTATTAAATGCTTGATTTGATGATCATAAAGTGACCACCTATTAATTGATGCCAAAGCTTTCTGACCACCCAAAGTAATGAGTGCATTGACAGCAGCATAAGTTGTAGCCAGATGAGGCATCTGAGGAAGATTTCAAGGACATTAATCACTATGCTTTTGAACATTATAAAGGTGCATGGTACAGAAATACAACTTCAAAATTTGAGAAGTATTTTACTTCTTCCAAGACTAGATTTACAGCCAAAACAAAGTGAACCCCTACAATACAAGGCATATTGTTGTCATAAACTATAATTTAATCAAAAACATGAAAGAACTGAAAAAAGATATGTCATTAACTATTCAAAATCAAACACTACAAGCCTTCTAAAGCCACACAACTGGGCTACGCCGTATAACCTCCCTTTACCATATTCTTTTCCGTCTTTACAAAATTCCAGTTATGTACTAAACATAAGTATAGAAGCATGTTTTACATCATAACTAAACATGTTATTAGTTAGTTTCAGTTCAAAAACATTAGAGTTGGCAGAAAGAGTCGATTAAATCAGTTCTTGATACAGAGAAGCTGAGAATCAAATTCAACAAGGGCGAGTTTGATATTGAAGTTTAAAGCAGTATAATCACACACACACACAAAACCAAAAAACATAACAGTTGCTTGCCTGTCCCGGTCCCCCAGCATATCCACCATTCGGATCCTGTTGGTACACAAAGAACAACACACTTAACAAGGCGTAGAAAAGGGATTAGAATAAATCCGCAAACCAATAAACCCTGTAATTGCCATACACCAAAAGAAAATAAAACATGACAAATGACAATTAAAGGACCAGCTAGTAGTTATTCTGTATAGAACTATGTAAATGTCATGTTGGTTCATTATATACACTCTTTCTCACATCAATTAAATGATTCATACAACTAAAATCGATACCTCGGCAACACTCACATTTACATACATTATGTCTGCTCCACTTCAAATTACGAGATATCACGATACACACCCAGACTCACATTTGTCTATGATGTCTAGAAAGGTGTCCCAACAAAGTTGTTTCCTTCTCACATTAAAATATTTCAGATTTCTTGTTGTATCCTTCTCTACCTAGCGAGTTTGGTAAGACACATAACAAAAACAAAATGTGGGTTCTCCTGCAATTTCAACACTCTCTCTATTTATTCATTTCCTATACAATTTACAAAGAATGCAAAATAGTACAAAATGCAGTGAGAATATGAATTATATAAAAAAAATGGAAACCTGGCAACGGTTCAGGAAATCAATAGCATTGTGTTGGATTTGATAATCAAGAGATTCTCCCAACAAAGCAATAGAGTGTATTATCCAATAGCAGAGCCAGGGTCGACTGAAATTACATACAACACAAAAAGACAACTTTTTTATTTATTTATTTGGTATTACCAAAGATACCCCTCACCCTTTCGGGGCTTCGTGTTGCCCCATCAACAAGTGTAGCTTCCAGAAATCGAATCCTCAAACTTGTTGGTTATTTATTTATTTAATAAAGAGACAATCTTATTCGAGTAAGTGAAAACTGGAATACTTACTTGGCATCAAGGACGGAGAAAGAGGGAGGGAGGTGAGAGAGAGATTTGGTGAGGTACGTGATATGATTATCGCGTTGGAGTTCAAGCATGAGAGATTGTGCGGTTTGAGGAATAGAAGAGAAGAGTTGAAATATCTGAAATACCTGAGACTCTACCATCCATTGATCCCTTTGAGTCACTGTGGGAATAGTAGAAGAGGCTGATGATGGATCCATCTATTGCTCCTTTCTTCCTTCCTATCTTCTTCTTTTCACTTTCACTTTCTCCTAACTAAGAGTCACAAAGTAGGCATGGGTTTGATGTTAGTGTTGGGTTTCAGGCAGCCTTCTCATGCTGGAGCTCACAATTACAATTACGTTGGTCCAATGTGATGAAAATTAAAATAATACTAATACCCATTTGTATTCTTTAAAAAATTTCACCAATTTGATAGGAAAAATAAAAATTCAAATTAATATTTAAATATTATGAATATGAACCAAAATAATCTCATTTAAAGATTATAAAAATGTTAAAATGAATAATTTAACTTATATTTAATATCTTGGTTACCATTTTGGATTTTCAAACTTTTAGAAACTAAATTGATATTAGTAAAATTATTTCATGATCAAAATAATTTTTTACTCTAAAATTTATTGGATCCAAAATAATCCATTTTCTAAACTCCAACTTAATAATATATGATTTTCTCCCAATATACTTACCATATCGTAGAGAATGAAAAAAGTTTTATATTGATCGTTGAGTGTGTAACTAGGAATAGGGATGATAATAACAATTGAACACATGAGTACCCATTCGAACTTAACCCGAATTTAATGAGTTAAACTCGCTGCCATTATGTTTGAGTTCGGGTTTGGGTATTATCCAATGTTAATTTCGGGTTTGGGTTTTATTCGATGTTAATTTCGGGTTTGGGTTTGGTACATGTGATATCCTATCCTGAACCCATCCCAGTTGGTGCTGCCATTCATTCTCCAAGTTCATGTGTACTCTATTCATCCAAAAGATATATTCTACATTATTCATCTAATAAAATCCCGAATTAGATTGTATTGGATTACCTTGTTTTTTGTGGTGAATCATATTAGTTAAATTATGAATCACCCTTTAGTTTTTCCTATTCTTACATGATGTGCTTCATCTCCTCCATCCATTAATTTCGTCAGAGCAATCTCAATTCAAGTTACAAAATGATAAAAGGCTTTCCCTACAAAGTTGTAGTTACAACACAAGTAAAATAATGTATTGCAATATACTTAATGTTAAGTTCTTTCTAGAGTTTCGGGTTCCTCGCCAGTTTCGGGTTATCCAAAAGTTGACGATTTTGGGGATGGTATTGCTAATTTCAACCTCGTTGAGTTCGGATTCAAGTTTTGAATTTTGGGTTTGGGGTTGGGCAAATATAAATCTTACCTCGATCCGCCTCATTGTCATTCCTAACTAGAAATAAATCTAGAAAAATGGTTTTCTTGCATCAAACTTTAACATGTTTTAAATAAAATCTATTTTTCCTTATACATATATAAGGTATTTGTTGGAATTTGTTGAAACAATGATGTTTTGAAGTGAAATGAAAAAAACTCATTAGTCTCACTTTGCTTGGAGGAGGGAAGTTGAAAGGCTTTATAAGCCTTAAGTTGCGACCCAACATTCTTTTTAATAAAATATTTATTTATATATTTAATTTTTTGGGGCCTATTGTGCTTTGATCGTGTGTTGACCAAGTCAACACACATGCAACAAGGAAAGAGCCATTGGAGAAGATCTTGGTCATTGTGATAGAACCGTTGGTAATAGAGTCGTTGATAATAGAGTCGTTGGTGAAAGAGTCGTTAGAGAGCTGTTGGAGGCCTCAGACTATAAATAGAGGCTTCATTCCCTCATTATTTTTTTGCACCAAATTGAAGGCGTTTACCTCTCAACTTCTCTTTCTCCCCTCTTATATTCTATCGACGCATTTCCGGTAACCTTCTTCATCTTTCTTTCTGTGGCACTTGAGAATTGGCACATGCAGCCAAAGTGGAAATTTCGAGAACTGACACTAGTAGTCAGTATTGTGGAAAAATAATTGACACGGGTAGCCATACTGTGGGAATTCGAGAATTGGCATTGGTATCCATATTGTGGGTGTATTCAAGAGCGATTCTTACAGTGTAGTAAGAAATCATATAAAAGAGAACTGATCTGTTTTATCCTAGGGACGACGTGGTTGATAGTTTTCTTTCACATTTTGGGCAGTGTCATGAAACTTCTTAAAGAGAGCGACCTGGTCGTGACTCAGCTAGTAAGTATTATTTCGTGTCATTTATAATTGTTGCAAGTTACAGTAACAACAGTTTTAAGACATTTCTACTGCAATGACATTCGTAGATAATATTACTAGACCGAACAACTATGACCTAAACAAGCTATTTCAGTTTGACGGGACAAATTTGAAACGTTGGTAACATAAGATGGAATTTTTCCTCACTATAAGAAAGGTTGCCCACAGTCTGAAAATCGACATCCCACTGGTGTCAAATGAGGCTGAAAGAAAGAGAGAGAATGATATTTGAAGATGATGCAACGTCTCACCTACCGCAAGCGTAACAGTTAAGCCACCAAATCCAACCAGCAAAGGATTGTGAAAACTCCAGGTGGGAAACTCGTTTGCCAAACCACAGAGAAGAGGGCTAGTGGTCTCAAATACCCTATTAATGGAAATATAATCCAGAGATGACAAATGCATTTATTACAAATCATAAAATGACATTTGCACTATCATATGTCTCTATGTAGACGACCTACTTATATTTGGTTCCAACATTCATGTTGTGAATAATGTGAAATCATTATTGTGTAACAACTTTGATATGAAAGACCTTAGAGAGACAAATGTAATCTTTGGTATAAAAATTACTAGGTCAAAAGAAGGAATTTCTTTGGATCAATCTCACTATGTGGAAAAGATCTTAAAGAAATATAAATACTTTGACTATAAACTTGCTAGCACACCATATGATCCAAGTGTAATACTTTTTAAGAACACTGGTGAAGGGGTAAGCAAGCGGAGTATGCTAGCATCATTAGCAGCTTTCGATAAACCACTGATTGCACTAGACCCGACATTACCTATGTTGTGAGATTATTATGCAAGTTTACCAGTAGACCTAGTGTGGAGCTTTGACATGTTATAGAAAGGGTAATGAGATACCTCACAATGAACCTTGGATTACATTACCGAAGGTTTTCAGATGTCCTAGAAGGATTCAGTGATGTTGATTGGAACACTCTTTTAGATGATTCCAAAGCAACCATTGGCTATATATTTAGCATAGCTGGTGGGGCTGTTTCTTGAAAGGAAAAAAAAACAAACTATTTTGACTCAATCCACTATGGAAGCTGAGATGTTAGCACTAGCAACAGCTAGTGAAGAAGCAAGTTGGCTGAGAAGCTTGCTTGCAAAGATTTCCCTATAGGAAAAATCGATTCTAGTTGTGTTGATCCATTGTGATAGTACCACGACTATTATAGAAATTGAGAACCACTTTTATAACAGTTCAAAATGACAAATTCATCGTAAGCACAACACTATTAGAGAGTTACTATCTACAATAACTATTAGAGTGGATCATGTACGCACCTAGAATAACTTAGTAGATCCTTTGACGAAAGGACTAGCTAGACAGAAAGTCCATAATACTTCTCATAGTATGGGACTATTGCCCTTAGAATGAGGATCACTCATGATGGTAACCCAACCTAACCGACTAGAGATCCCAAGAAATAGGTTCAATGAGTAATAACAAGTCGTGAAGTGATATGAGAATGAACATGCTATAAAATGACGAGAAGCATGATTCTTGCATCATATGTAAGGATGGGTTAAACTCTTAATGACATCTATACTCTAATTGGAGTGGAGTACCTAGGCTACATGAGTACTCTTGATAGACTCACCTATGTGAATGTAGAAGTGGGGGCCACTTCTTATGAAATTTTGGGGTATAAATTTCTAGAGCGTTCACTATACTGGGATAGACGTGCATGACCTTTAACGCACATGCTTTACAGAATACACCTTTGAAAATGTTGTGTGTGGTTTGATGCTGGAGATAGAGTTCAATACTATAAGTCACTCTAGTAAAATCTGGATCTTATTCATTATGCAAAGGTTCAAGTCGGATGCTACATTTGTTTATGAACAATTTTATTGAGACCATATAAATTCCCGGAAATCATCTTTTAATTTCAAGTGGGGATTGTTGGAATTTGTTGAAAGAATGATGTTTTGAAGTGAAATGAAAATGGAATTTGTTGAAAGAATGATGTTTTGAAGTGAAATGAAAAAAATAACTAGTCTCACTTTGCTTGGAGGAGGAAAGTTGAAAGGTTTTATAAACCTTAAGTTGCAGCCCAACATTTTTTTTAATAAAATATTTATTTATTGATAAATTAATTTATTTAATTTTTTGGGGTCTTTTGGGCTTGGATCGTGTGTTGACCAAGTCAACACACACATGCAACAAGGAAATAGTCGTTGGAGGAGATCTCGACCATCATGGTAGAGCCGTTGGTAATAGAGTTGTTGGTGAAAGAGCCATTAGAGAGCCGTTAGAGTCCTTAGGCTATAAATAGAGGTCTTCTTCGCTTATTATTTTTTGCACCAAGTTGAAGGTGTTTACCTCTCAACTTCTCTTTCTCCCCCTTACATTATGCTGATGCATTTTTGGCAACCTTCTTCTCTTTATTTCCGTGGCACAAGCAGCCAAAGTGGGAATTTCGAGAACTGACACTGATAGTCAGTATTGTAGAAAACAATTGGCACGAGTATCCATACTGTGAGAATTCGAGAATTGGCACTAGTAGCAGTAAGAAATCGTATAACAGAGAACTGAACTGTTTTATCCTAGGGACGATGTAGTTGATAGTCTGCTTGCACATTTTAGGCAATGTCACAAAACGTCTTAAAGAGAGCGACCTGGTCATGACTCAGCCATTAAGAATTATTTCGTGTCATTTATAATTGTTGCAAGTTACGGTAATAATAGTATCACATAGGAGGGGCAACCACCACTTTATTCAGAATTGGTTTCCTAAATTTTCTAACACTATCTTCACTTTTCATTAGGCTTAGAATCGATTATGTATAGGACCAAGTACAACCAGGCATATTTATGTCAAGGAGGTCAACCATGAAGGCAATTTACATAATTTTCATTGATTTGGAGATGACATATGATATGGTTCTTAGAGTGGAAAAGAGTTCACATTGTCTATATCATAGTAACCAAGGATATGTATGATGATCAAGATAAATGTAAGAATATAAGGTGGAGTCTTAGAAAAAATTTCATAGCCATAGGATTATACAAAGGTCACAAGTATTCTTATATTTGGAGATGACATACTTCACTCTTGGATATTCTTATAAAGTATATTCACGAGTCCATGCCATGATGCATGACTTTCACATAAGATATTGTCCTAGTTGGGAACTTGAGAGATGAAATAAATGTGCACCTAGTAATGTGGAAATATGCTTTGGAAGCACATGATTTTTGTTAAGTCTAAGTCATGCAATGTATATGAATTTTAAGTTTAACAAGATGCGCACAAATCCTACTCTAGAGGTGAAAATTGGAAATCATATCATACGGAAGTCAAAAGACTTTAATATATTAAGTCAATCTTACAAAACAATTGGGAAATAGAGGTAGATGTAATCCTTAGAGTTCAAGTAAGATTTATACAAAGTGTGAGAGCCTTTAGGGGTTTCATCTAATAGGAAGGTGAAGCACAAGCTTAAGGGAGAAATTTATCACACAATTATAAAGATTGCAGTGTTATTTGAGAATAAACGTTAATGAGAAAAATGTGAAACACAAGATTAAAGCTCAATGCACAAGAGCTAAGAAAGTTGCATTTGATTAGTAGATATACTAATGATTATAATCTTGGCTACTCTTGGCTACTCTAATACTGAAGTAGGAATGAATATAAGATCTTAAGAAAAATATGCTTAACTTGGCAAATAAACTAAGTAGGACAACTACTTCTTACTTTATTTGTTAAGTGTTTGAGACAAGTATTTTTTATAACTTGAAATCAGTTTTTAGGTGATCAATCTAAAAAGAGCATTAAGAATTTCTCAAACAAATAAAATTAACCAAAGCACCAACTTGAATGATTAAAATTCAAACTTTTTAGAATATAAGAAGTAGAAATACATAACCATATTCGAAAGAAATTGTTAGGAACATGAGGCATCCATCCAAGGATTGGATGTTTTGAGTTCCAAATGAGATTACAAAATTGATTTTTGCATCTCATTTGCGTTCTCCTTTTCTCCTTTTGAATTATAAACTAAAATTACAAAACTTACTTAAATAAAGTTCCTATGAGCTAAGAACAAGAAGAGAGAACTTCAGGGAAGAATTTCAAGGCAAGATGGTGAATGATGTATGATATATATCTTATTCGAATGAAATGTGCCACTATTTATAGTAATTTCCCTGAAGTTGTTGAGCTGCTTGTTAGCACTGCTCAGCAGCTGACCAAACCCTTCAACATGGGTTTGGTCACTTGATCAAGTAGCTTTGTCACCTCCTTAAGCTTGACTCACCAAAGCTAGTTGTGAGCTATGGGAGTAGGTATGGTGAGCTACTCTGAAAAGCCTATGGTGGGCTACTTGAAGTGATGTCATTGGTGACTTCATGATTTTCTTGATGGCTAAGTCAAGTCTGGGTGCACACCGCTTAGCACACCTGTAGCACCGCTAAGCTACTTCTTCAGCAGCTTTGACTGTGCTGACTGGGACATGGCCTGGTGCTTGCTGACTTAGGCAGGAGTCTGGTTGCACCGCTGAGCTGCTTGGTTGCACTGCTGAGCTGCTTGTTGAGCAGCTTGGGCGTGTGCCAGGGTCTTGTCTGACTTAGCCAAGCTTGAGTTCTGACCGTGTCAAGATTAGTCTAGTGCTAGGCTGATCGGCCAAGAAGGTCCGCTCAGCTGCTTGCTTGAGCAGCTTGGTCCAAGTCAGGTTGGTGTCTAGGTCAGGCTGGTGTCCAAGTCAGCTTAGCGTGGCTTGGTCCATGTTCAGCTGCCTGCTTGAGCACCTTGACTTTGACTTCTTTTTCTTTTTGACAATGAGTCTTTTTTCTCTTTTCTTCTTCTTTCTAAGTCCTACAAAACACATAAAAAAGAAATACAAACACAAATGTACAAGATTGTGATATTTTATACAAAAAGTATTGTTTTAAGTTTTGGTTTTTCTCGATTATGCTCAAGATGATTGCAATAAAAGTGTATGAAATTTAGGTATGTTTGGCACTTATTAAACTCCCCCCAACTTAAAACTTTGTTTGTCCTCAAACAAAAGGTGAAACTTATCCGAAATCAATTTGGCTAAATTTAATAGATAATAATGATCAACATGATTTCAAATATTTATAAGCATGTCAAAAATAGATTTCAATGATATTTTTCATGATTTGTAAATTTTGACACATAATGCTTCAAACAAGAATTAAATGCTTTTGTGTATAAAAAATGTGTAACAATTTACCTAAGCAAATATTTTTCTAACCAAAAAGTGTTCTTTGCACACAAGTTCAAAATTGGAACTTTTATGAAGGATAAGTGTTTCACTCAACTTTTCAATCATTTGTTTGTAGTAATTTGAAGTTGTTCTTTGTCTTACCTATTCTCTTAAATTACATAAATAATCAAAGATCACTAAGGTCTTTATTTTGGTTGTAATGTGGCTTGGTTTCGATAATGATTTTTCTAGATTTTCAAGGCTAAGTTAAAAAGAGAGCATTTTTGAAAATTTTCTCAATGGAACACTTTACTCTTCTTTTTTCCATTATTTTCCCTACTTCTTTAACGTTTGAACCTTGGCTTCTATTTTTCTCATTCTCTTTTTGTTTTCTTTTTCATTTGTAAAGAGATTGAGTTTTTATTTTTTTATTTTTTAGGAAGCAAAGTCCACCAATTTCCCCCCCAGCTTAATCCTTTCAAACTATTCTTTAAAATTTAATGCTCTCTTAGAACATTTTTTCAATTCGGTTTCATGGGATAGTTTGAAAACATTTATTTCATTTGTTTTGACTCAAAGGGGCTTTACAAAGGATGTTCCTAATTTGGTTAGGAATTTTTTGGCCTTTGGTTCAACTAATCAAAGAACATGCCTTTATCATTTCTTATCATTTTTATGCAATTAAGAGATTTAAAGACTCAAACAAGTTTAACTAGACTAATCAAATGTTGATTCTCACTTTGTTTATCTCATGCGTTTGACTTACTCCCTCACTTGGTTTGGACTCACACTTTTTGATTTAAAAAATGTTTGCAAAGATCTTGTTACATAAAATTGAATTTTCAAATTGCAAAAATTTCAAGTTATGACATTATGTGACTTTTTTTCACCAAAGTTTAGCATACATCTCATTTTTCTCAATCAAAGCTTAATTTAAAGTATGCTTAATATTTTCTAATCAAAGCTTACTTTTTACATATTTACACAATCTAATCAAGAAAAATAAATTTTTAAATTACATCAAGTCTTGTCCCGCCTTTTTAAATGAAGGCTTGTTCTCAAGCCTTAAATTTTTTTTGGGATTTACTCGATGTGATTTAAAAATTTGTTAAGTTTTCTAAAAAGAAAATTACTAAAAAAAGACACTCTATTAATTTCAACTTCATAGTAACATAAATTTAAAGCACAATGGAAAATGACATAAATAAACGCAACATAATATGAAAATTGAATTTTTTTAGGGGAAAGAGATAACCGGAAAAGATATTTCTTATTATTCATCATCTTCCTTCTCTTCTTCTTCACTTGTGTCTTGAGACCTCCCCTCGGGCCACTTAGTTTTTGCCACAAATTCTTCATAGGATTCTCCCTTGAAATTGCTTTTCTTCCCAAAAATGCTATGCAAACTTTTATAGATGCCCTTAATCCCACGATAGCATGCCTTTTGTTGCAAATTTTGCATTTGTTGTTCCTTCATTATGGCATCTACCTTAGAACTCATGGTTCTCCCATATCCACTTGGTTGCTTAGAGTTTAAGTCACCAAACTTCTTTCTAAGCTCGGTTTGAGCTTGGGAAAGGGTTTTCTCTTTGCAATAATTGGTGACATAAATATGGTTGATTTTGGATTTGAGAGCCATCATTTCTTTGTAGGGTCCAGACACATTTGGTTTGTTAATAAAAAGAACCTAAGGAAAAAGTTTGGTTTGTTAATAAAAGGAACCCGAAAGGGAGTAAATAAATAAAGGTCACTTAACTTTATTATTCTTTATTTATTTATTTGTTTCTAACAACTAACTATTCATCACTTTTGTACATTAGAATACCATTAAGCCGGTGTTGGAATTTATTCCAAAAAACCGAGATGATATTCAAAGGTACTTAATAATTATGTAATAGGGGATTGCTTCGAAAACATTGTACCTGCGTTAGAATTTAACACAGCTGAGATGGGGCAAAGAAGGCATAACTTATTCACATGATTAATAAAAGTAAGTTGTAACTGGAATATTCTTGAAACATTATACCGACGTTGCAATTTATTTCAACAAAGTCGAGATGGCGAACAAAGAATAAAACCGAGTTCACTTACTTAACTGAAGAAAGAAAACACCGACGAAGAGAAATTTTCGCTTTCAATAAATTGGCGTCATTGTCGGGGACAATTTGTTGAGGGGGAAAACCACTAGAAAAAATCTTTCAACAAATTGGCGCTGTTGGCGGGGACAATTTGTTGAGGGGGAAAACCTCTAGAAAAAATATTTCAACACTGTGAAGGTTGGAGGGTGTATAGGTCAAAATTAGTTGAGCCGCACATCAACGTTGCCTCTGTCTTGAGATCCTTCACATAAAAAGAGAAAGGGTGAAATTCAACATAAACATTGTTTTGATGACAAAATTTTGTAACTGAAATTAAATTAGTAGGACTTGATTGCAGAAGATGTGGGCAATATTTGGCAATGGGTCCTGGAAAACCATAAAATTGGCAACATGGAGGAGGACGATTTTCATAAGGAATGCAATGTCTTGGATTTCTGGATGGTCCTTGATAATGGGGCCAATTAAAATTGTGATTATGTAGGCTGTTGTGGTGGCGTTGAAATGAATGGTTTGGATGACTCTAATGATGATGAATGCATATTCTGGATAGATCTGTGACGACCTCCATGAGGATAAGTGTTGTGTCCACAACAATTTCGTGGTCCATTTTTTTGATGAAAATTTGTTGTTGGGACAGCAATGTGTGGTGATATATCTTCTTTTTTGTAGAAATTCTTCATGAGCAATTAGGTGGCTATGTAGTTCTTCAAAGTTGAAGGAACATTCTCTTGTACGAATGGAGGCAATAATGTCGCGATATTATGATCCCAAGACATTTAAAATGTAGAGAGTAATATCACCGTTAGAGATTTTGGCATCTAAGACTACTAGTTCATCAGCAACACGCTTAATTTGAAACAAGAATTCAGTCACAGTTTGAGAGCATTTGTGACTTTTCTACAACTAGTTTTTGAGGGATATCATATGAGCTCGTGATAGATTTGCATATTTGGCTTCAATGGCCAACCATAGATGGTGAGTAGTGTCACAAGAGCAGAATGCAACATTGTCACTCTCATTTATGGAGGCGGGGAGGAAACTGACTATTAGTTGATCATTTGCAAACCAATCTTCATAGGCTGCATTTGAGGTTGTCTGGCCATTTGTAGTATTGAACTCATATTGGGGAGAAGTGGTGTCATTAATATAGCCAATGCATTTCATGCCTGCAAGTAATGACATGACTTGTCGTTTCCAAGCAAAGAAGTTGGAGGTAGATAACTTGATGGAGATTTATGCTCCATGTGAAAAAGGAGAAAGCTTAATGTCGCTTGCAGCCATAGAGGATCGTGTGGAGTATTTTTGGAATCTGATACCATATAAGAATATGGAATATACATTTTGTTATTATTTTCGTTTAGAACAATAGTACAATATATAGAATATCCTAATACATTATTCAGTTTGAATGCTTGATTATGGTAATTCCTGAAATATCATTCATTTTAATGCTTTTGTTTTGTATCCTTAACAAGTACCTACCTACGTGAATGAAGTAGTGGTTCCACCTGTATTTTAAAAATAAGTGATCATTCATTAACTCTAACAAATATACAGTAATAATAGAACAAATACTAATGTATAGTTTTTGCCGACAAAGTGACAAAGAACATAGAACAATACAACAAAAACTCAAGGAAAAGTATGTTATTTTAGAGTTGTAGTTGAGAAATTTGTTTCTTCGGTTGTGGAATATAAAATTAGAAGTACAATGGGATGGAAAACATTTTTTTAATAATAATATGCAGTTTTCTTATGACGTGGAGAAATCGTCGGGTTATTGAACTCACTCATTTTTCATGGAATGTGTTCAATTAATAACATGAAGTTGAAAATAGTATAATATTAGTTTTAATTCATGGTACATTTGGAAAAATAAAAAATACACCATGAACAATTACCAAAGATGTTTTGACTTTATATATTAGTATTGATATTAAATAAGTTTTGACTTTATATATTAGTATTGTAATTCAAATATTTATAAATATGGAGTTATGTTCTGCATTCAAACTAATGAAATCACATGTATCATTTCCTTACTGTTTATGGCTTAAATCATACGTCATCGAAGTTACTCAAATGAATCAATCATATCCTCATATCCCTATGTAACATCCTGATCCCAGTAAGTGGGATAAGGATCACCTATCCAAACACCCTGTGTCAAATCATGTCCCCACCAATTATATTTAGCAATGTTATTTAAAATGACACATCATTTTGTATTTTAACAAGTTTAAAATTAACATTGTTAACATCCTTTTATCTTCCTCAGTCACTGTTACCGTAAAACCCCTTCATCTTCATCATCAAATAACATGAGCCTGTGACAAAGATTGAAAGAAGTATCTCTCTTCATGTTATATCTGGTGGGTCCATTTTTTATTTTTTTACTGATTAATTAAAATTAAATGGTTTTATTTTTCTTGAATGAATAAGATGAATGGGTGATATTCCGTGTGTCTTGTTTCTCCATAATCTTAGCCAACAACTTCAACAATGCAACATTTGACCTTGTTCATCTACTGCCACAGACTCCTCTAGATCTTAATCCTATCACTCGGTTCCAACACAATATTGGTGTCTTAGCCTTCCCTAGCCTAAGGTCACTTCAATATAACCTCCAGATGTCATTCTTTTTCTCTCCCACCCGAGTCCATATCAATGGTTCCAATGACATGGCTGCTGTCTGGAACTGGGTGATGTCAGAGGAGCCGAAGTCTATGAAAGAGGGTTTGATAAAGTTCAGTATCCTTATAAGTTAAAAAATTGAAAGAAGAGAAAGTAGTAAAATGTTGATGGCGTTAGCAATTTTTTTATTGAGGGCAATTTAACATGTACATTTTTAAACGATGTGACAAGTTCTGATTGGATGGGCTATGAGTGAGACATGGATCTTAGGACAGAGGATCTCATCCATGGTAAGTGTTGACCAAAATACAATCATCTAAAATTGTATTTATTACACAACAGTTTAAATTGGTATTTTAAATTGCGATTCAAATCATATTACTTTTACTATAATTGTAAAAAAATAAAGCAAAAAATGATTAATATAATGCAATTATAATTTCAGTTATGATAAAACTCTCAAAACCACAATAATATTGTAATCTCAATTACAATAAGTCATGGAAATCCCTTCAAAATGCTAACTTAATAGATAGATAGATAGAGATACAATATCTTAAAAACTTGGATATGCATACTTTGTCCACCTAATAGAATCAACAACTCTTATAAAAATATAAATCCTTCACTAAGAGTCACACGAAATTTTTGCATTGACAACTTGAAGCTATCAAAACTAAAAGTATCGGAAGACTTCCTATATGTAAGTGTGAAGTTACACATTATATTTAAAAAGATGAATGACAAAATTTATAAGTGAAAAATTAATGTCATTGGAACTACTTCAGTTTTGGTTCAAGATGTGATTCCTTACTTGGGAATGAGATTCTTTGTCCCTTAAACTTTATGTATTTCTATCCCGCATCAATTAGTGTTTGTCAACAATTAAAAAAATAACATTATATTATAATATTATTTTACAAAAATAATATATTTAATCCATGTGTCTAGATATAAGTGGGCATGATAAGGTTAAGAACACCAAGTTGAGATAGATGATCTTCAATACCTTACTTGTGGATCAAAAGAATCCGTGTGCAGGTCCATATCCTCCCATGTTATTATTATTATTGAAGGTAGGGTTATTCTAAAGCATATGTGGTGGTGGTGGTGGTGGTGGTGGATACACCGGAAACTGCTGAGGTGGTGGCTGCAAAGGGTTGTTTGAAGAAGATGGGCCACTTGTAAAAAAATGAGGAGGTCGAATAGCAGCAGCAGCATCAACATCAACATCAGCAATATTCTGCCTTTCAACAACACTAAGCATATTCTACTTCAGATTCTCAAGAGCCAACTTGAATTGATCAAGTTGGTTTCCATTCATCTCCTCAATAGAAGCAGCCCACCAGAACTATTCTTGTGCCTCTTTCCTTTGCTTAGCCGGGTCTTCATTGTGTTCTATGTGACAAGTTCTGATTGGATGGGTTGTGAGTTAGACATGGATCTTAGGACAGAGGATGTCATCCATGGTAAGTGTTGAGCATATTACAATCTTCTAAAATTGTATTTATTACACAACAGCTTAAATTGATATTTTAAATTGATATTCATATCATATTACTTTTACTATAATTATAAAAAAAATAAAGCAAAAAATGATTAATATAATGCAATTATAATTGAAGTTGTGATAAAACTCTCAAAACCACAATAATAATGTAATCTCAATTACAATAAGTCATGGAAATCCCTTTAAAACGCTAACTTAATAGATAGATAGAGATACAATATCTTAAAAACTTGGAAATGCATACTTTGTCCACCTAATAGAATCCACAACTCTTATAAAAAATATAAATTCTTCACTGAGAGTCACATGAAATTTTTGCATTGACAGCTTGAAGCTATCAAAACTAAAAGTATCGGAAGACTTCCTATATCTAAGTGTGAAGTTACACATTAGATTTAAGAAGATGAATGAGAGAATTTATAAGTGAAAAATTAATGTCATTGGAACTACTTTAGTTTTAGTTCAAGATATGATGCCTTACTTGGGAATGAGATTCTTTGTCCCTTAAAGTTTATGTATTTCTATTCCGCATCAATCAGTGTTTGTCAACAAATAAAAAATAACATTATATTTTAATATTATTCTACAAAAATAATATATTTAATCCATATGTCTAGATATAGGTGGGCATGACAGGGTTAAGAATATCAAGTTGAGACAGATGATCTTCAATCCCTTACTTGTGGTTTTGTACTCTTTCAATGCCCTAATAACAATGAAACTCCTAATAGTTGAACACAATCCTTTTTGCAAATCAACCCAAAATTTTAATTTATTCTACTTAAATGAAATGAAACAAGAAACTTCATCATCATGGTCTCTCTATTTTTTTCATTCATAATTTCTAAGGTCAACTCCACCATAATTTTTATTTATGATTCTACACGACTCTTTCATATATCTAAATAAATAAATTTAAATTTGTACTATAATTTAAAATTTCAAAGCCCTAAATATGTTATCATAATTTGCAGTAATCAAAGAGATCTAGAAATATAAATAAGAAATATACCCATTATTTAGTAATACTTGCAGAACACCAGAACAATGCAAATTATGGCTAACATGCCATAAGATCACAAGACAAACTACAAAATGAAAATCCAAACTCTTACTAGTCCTAAGTCCCAACTATGAAACCGACAAAGATGGAACTAGAAATACTAAAATGTTTGGAAACAAAAATCGGGCATATTTTAGGATGGATTTGGATAAAGTGGATCAAAAGAATCCACCAGCAGGTCCATATCCTCCCATGTTATTATTATTATTGAAGGCAGGGTTATTCTGAAGCATATGTGGTGGTGGTGGATACACCGGAAACTGCTGAGGTGGTGGCTGCAAAGGGTTGTTTGAAGAAGATGGGCCACTAGTAAAAGAATGAGGAGGTGGAATAGCAGTAGCACCATCAGCATCAGCAACATCAGCATCAACATTATTCTGCCTTTCAACAACACCAAGCACATTCTTCTTCAGATTCTCAAGAGCCAACTTGAATTGATCAAGTTTGTCTCCATTCATCTCCTCAATAGGAGCAGCCCACCAGAACTGTTCTTGTGCCTCTTTCCTTTGCTTAGCCAAGTCTTCACTGTATTTCTTCTCACTATCAAGAGCTTCATTGATACGACTAATCTTTTCATTCAGCTCTTGAACATTAGCATTTCGGTGAGCCTCTAGAAAATGCATGTTCTCCAAGTTTTGAGGTTGGTCCTTCATGAGATAGCGGTCGATGACAACATCAACACCAGGTTCACCAAAGGAGAAAAGCTTGTTTGTAGGAGAGAAGACAATGAGGGCGACTTGCGCATCACAAAGAGTGCAAAGCTCATTGGCTTTTTTGAAAAGCTCATTGCAACGTTTGGTGAATGTGGCTTGAAGGTTGCTTTCTTTGGTTATCTTTTCCATCTCAATCTTTTGACGACCCATGTTCCTCCTTGAGTTAGAGTTAGACATAGCTCTGTGAAAATGAAAGAGATGAAAGAAGATTAACGATGGAGAAGGGTTGATAGGGTATGAGTGACACATGAAATGGAGTGAAGGAGTTCTCATTTTATAGGCATTTGATGGTGAAGGTTGTAGTCTTACACTTTGTGTTTGGTAATGCAAACTTGAATGACATTCTTTTTGGCTGCATTGAAATAACTTTTGGATTTATAGATTCTTAAAACATATTAACATGGAATAAAATGTAATTCTTTCACCCAAAAACCTTATCTCATCTAATGGAATTTTGACATTTATTTTATGCATTCTTTCATAAAAAATGCATATAAGTATTTGAATTAGTTGTCCATGACCTATTTAAAAGGCATGTCAATTTAATGAATTGGCAAACACAATTAAGTTTATATTACATCTTATCACCTTTTTGTTTTTTAGACTAAATGCATGCATATACAAAATTGCATTCATGAATTCAATCATATCATTGTTTGAATGATAAAATAGTTTAATAAGGTGAAAGGAATAAAATATATACTCATATTATAATTAATATACAATATTTTTATAAAGAATAAATCATTCATAGATAATTTTTTAATAATTTCAATCTATATTCGTATAAGTTACCCGCGTATTATACATCATTTCTCACCAAAGTAAATCCGAATAGGGAATACTTTCATTGGTCATTTTTTGATATTACTAAGAGTATTCCTTCACCTTTTTGGGTAAGCAATTAATCCATTTCGGGGTTCATGACTACTCATCCCAACAACTTTATTCTAAGGAATCGAACACTTGACCTTAAAGATCTAATGCGGCCTTACACCACTAGACTAACGTCTTGTTGATCTTTCATTGCCCATTTGTCCAAACAAAAATTAGAAGTAGTAATTGCATTTCTTCTTATTTTATTAACATTTTAATAAGTAATAATTAATTTTTTAAAATAAATGTGTTATAGTACTCATTAATGAATAATGTTTGAGAGAATATATAGCAATTAGTGTGTATGTTAATTATCATGGCCAGATTAGTATAATCCTTTAAACGTGCAAAATCATGGTGAGTGTAATTGAGCTAAATTGCAGGTGATATCAATGTAATTACTCTAACAAAAAATAATAAAAATACATTGACTATGATATTATTTAAATTTGGCTATATAATATCACATATTGTATAAAAATATTATGCGAGACTAGATAAAGTTATAGCACATAATATCACATATTGTATAATAAATGACAATTGTAAGTACTTAGAAATTCAAAGTGAATCTTAAGTTACTTTATTTTATACTCAATACTTTAGTTGTTAGTTGTTACTAACAATATATTAGGGTAGAACAAAGAAATCATTTAAACGAAATAATAGCGCATGAATTCTCATTTTCTTATCGTTATTCTGAACTTTATAGGAGATGATGAAAAATAGAGTAGACAACTCTAGATCAAATAAAAATGAGTATTTTATATTAAAAAACTGGTAATAGTATAAATAGTTTAGAAATGATGTATTTTATATTAAAATATGATTACTAAGAAGCAATAAAAAATTCATCTTATCTTATTACTCAAATATTTGTTATTTTGTTGGATTAGTATGTTTTAAAAATGTTTAAAATAAGAGTTCAATTTTGCTTACTTTTTATCGGAGCATGTGATCGAGTGAGTACCCAAAAGTGAAAAAAGGAATAAAAAACTTGTGGTTTGTTCCAATGAAAGTTGGATTTTAATTTCCCTATTAAGTTATAAGAAATAATCATTGTCATACTTAAAAATTTAGTATGTAACAAAACTTATCCCGTCATCATTCCCTTGATGATGAGTGACATACAATATAAAGAAAAACAAAAATTTAGTAAATTGTAAAAAACTAATTTTGATTCGTTACACAATGCAACAATATTTTAAAAGAGATATTCTTTAAAAATACAAAAGAGAACAATAATAATTAATTAACGGTAAATTACATTGACACCTATTGAAGTTTAGGTTAATGATATTCATTGCTCTTTATTATTTAAATGATTATACTTACTCCTAACAATGGTAGTTAATATAATTTATGTATATAAACTAGAGGTGTTTTGTGTAGATGCTAAAAATAAGAATGATCTATGTAGTGTTACTAAATCTTAGTATAATTTAATAATTAATTAATTATAATTATAAATATTTATGATGTTTAGAAATTTATGAATACATATATAATTTATGAGATAGTAGCTAGTAAAATGATTCCTTAGATATAACCAAAAAAATGATTCCTTAGATATAAAGGAACTCTCTTAAACTCTAAACGTAAAAACTAGAGAACTAAACCACCAGATTATCATTAGTACAATTTTTTTTACTACTATTGATTTTATTACGAGTAGTGTGGCGATAGACAATTCGTACTTGTCGGCCCACATTTTAGTGTTAATTATTTAATTTTTATATTTTTTATTTTGGTAATTCAGAATATTTTTTGTTTTGAATGTACTTTATATTTTGATTTTTATTGAGGGCATTTTATATTAGAGTAAATTACATTGACACCTCCTAATTTTTATACTTTCATTACACTAACTACCATTGCATGAAAATTAAGTGTAATCTTTTAAACAAAAAATATGATAAATACAATTAAGTTAAATAAAACATGATATATTGTAGAGACAAGTCCATATAATATATGAGTTGATACCTTTTTATTATTTTTGGTTCATTAAGTTATAAAATAAGAGCGATTTAAACAATATATCTTTAGAATTGTTGACGCATTTTGTAACCAAAAATAATAAAGATACATTGATTTGTATATTATTTGGACTTTTCTCCACAATATATCATATTTTGTTTAACTTAATTGCATTCATCATATTTTTTATTAAAAATATTATATTTATTTCTCATGTAGGGGTGATTAGTGTAATGAAAGTATAAAAATTAGGGGAGTTTGTGTAGGTGTAGAAAAGTGAGGGGTAGTTTGTGTAATTTCACTAAAACTTAGGGGGTGTTGGTGTAATTAACTCTTTATGTTATATTTCTTTGTCTTTATTTCAATTGTCAAATGAAGTTGAGAGAGTGGTTAATATGTTGTAGGCGGTTACATATGAATATATGATTTTTTCTAGAAATTAAAGTTTTAAAGGCAAAATAGAAAAACAAAATTACACAATGAATAACTATACCATGTTTTCCCTTTATATATAACTAGTGTGCACAGGCACTTCGTGTCTGCCATCAATATTGTATGTTAGTATTACGAATTCAATTTTTATATATTTTATTTTTTAGAATTAGAATGTATTTGTTATATTTTGTATACTTTATATTATATTTTTTTTGTATTTATGATAACGTTCACTTTAAGGTGAGAGATAAGATTAATTATTAGGTTGGTGGTGGTTATTTAGGAATTTTTTTCTTTTTGTAAAAATTAAACAATGTTAAGGGTAAAATAGGAAGTAAAAATTATATCATGGTGGAAATTACACCATGTGTTGACTTTATATATAGTGTAAATATAGATATAGATATAAAAGCATAGATATAAATATATGTGTTTTAAAATGATTTCACGCTGAACAACTGCTTGTTTTATTTTTATTTTATGAATTTTATAATAATTAAATAAAAATAAAAGGTTATCCATAGTTAATTACTTAAAAATAATATGATCTTTTGTATAATATTTTGAAGTTTAGAATTAAGTGTTTTCCTGCAAATATTATGTGCTACTTGAGGGTCAATTCAACAGCACCTATATACAATGTTATTAAAATGGGTTCGACCGGAGAACCGACCAACCGGCCAACCAGTCCCATAACCGGTATAAAACAAGTGTTGTGCCGGCTAAGCATCAAAACCGGTGTAAACTGGAGAAAAGCTGGTGAACCGTGTCAAAACCGGTGAACCGGCCGGAATTTGATTGAACCGGCTGGTTCATACATGTAATTTTAAAGAATCCCACATAGGCACATACCACATTATATATATATATATATATATATATAAGCATGTATGTCCGGTTTAATCCCATACGGTTTAATTACTGAACCACTGGTTGAACTACTAAACCACTAAACTAGTACCCTCACCGGTTTGATGACCGTTCCGGTTTTAATAACATTGCCTATATATCTTACAAGATATTTATCCTCAAGATACGAAGTTATAAAAACAAAATCACTCTACAATAATACAGTAAGAAATTTATAACATTATCACAACCTCTACTTATAATATTATTATTTTTCTAATTAATTATTTAAAAATCTAGTTTTCACGCAATTATCTTTCAAATCCATTATTTTATTGATATTTTGATCACAAAAGCTAATAATATGCATAACATTTTGAAAATTATCCAATAAAAAAGACCAAAACTTTATTTTAGTACCGATAATAAAGGACCACAAATAATATTAAATTATAAACTCATCTAAAACTTTCTTTTAGTATCATTGAGATTAATATGCTGATAATATCAAATAAAAAAATATTTTTTCCTACTACTAAGAGTATCTCCTCACCCTTTTGGGTAAGGAACTAATCTTTTTTGTGGTGTGTGATTATCCCTATCAATAAGTGTCGCTATTAGAACCGGACCCTTGACATTGTAGTCATCTTGATAATCTAGCAGTGCCTTAACATCATTAGATCAATACCTTGTTAGTAAATAAAAATATTTAATGACATATTTAATATATTAATTTAAATACAAAAGATTTATTAATAAGGATAAATTTTATATGAAAAATATTAAATCTCATAAAAAAAGAACACATGATTAAGGTAAGAACAATGATATCAATAAAATTGATAGCATAGAAAAAGAAATATTAAATGACCTAGTTAATGTTTTAAATTAAAGAAAATTACACTAACATCCCAAGTTTTAGTGAAATTATACAAATTATTATTCCAGTTTTAAATATACATAAATTATCTATAATTATATACATATAATTGCACTAACTACCTTGAATGAGAGATTGCATAAATCCTTAAACAAATAAGAGTGATAAGTGTAATTATGTTAATCAAATATCATATTTTATGGAGACCAATCTAAATTGTATAAGAGTCAATATCTATTTATTATTTTTTGTTCATTATAATATAGTATAAGAGTGATTTTAACATCTCCTTAGAATTGTTGATGCAGTTTGTGATGAAAAAAAATTAATGAAAGAAATTGAATCTTATACTGTTTGGACTTGCCATAAAAAAATATCACAATTTTTTTAACTTACTCACACTTATCACTTTTTTTGTTTAAGAATTTACAATTATCTCTCGTTCATGTGTAGTGAGTATAATGTATCTATATAATTAGGGGTGATTTATGTAGGTTTAAAAATATGAGAGATAATTTGTATAATTTCATTAAAACATAGGGAGTGTATATGTAAATTACTTTTTAAATTCAATAAGGAAATTTACTTATTTTAATCAATCTTATTTCAATAAGTATTAAATGTATTAAAACTAAAGTAACACGTGCTTAAAATTCAATATTGTTTATAAAAAAATTCAGTTTTATTAATCAAGTAAACTTGCTTATATAAATATCAATCAACACCTAAATAATAAATACGAGATTTAAATATTGCACCGTATTTATTTTGAAAACAATTGTCTTCTCTTTTTCATTCTACAAAATGTTTCCATCTCATTATATCACTTGTTTGTGTTTAATTAAATAAATTCAAAGATTTCTATATCTCAAATTTAAAATTAGAACAAATAACTAATAAAATATGGTAAGAAATTATTAAAATCATTATAAAAATACGACCTTGTCTAAAACTTTCTTTCATTAAAATTGACTCAACACCCCTATAATATACAGGTGACCAATCTCACATCACATTTAATGTCAAGAAATACTCTTCCTTCCTTCATTTTTGAGAAATATTATTCTTGCATTCATTATCATGACAAATTATTCTTGATAATGAATAAATTTAAAGATTTATAAATATAAATGTAAAAAATAAAGTAACTTAATTGTATAAAATCACTATCAACGTATGAACCCATCTAAAATATGTTTTACTAACGTCGGGAAAATAGTTTTGACTGAAGTTTTAAAATGTAAAACAAAAAAAAACTCAAGCGACCCTATTTTGGTTGTGCGACTTTTTAGAGTTGCCACTATATTTTTATGGTAAAAAATGTGGGAAAATCTTTTAGTCCAAATCTTGGATTATATTGTGCTTTCGATTTTTTATATTCATATTTGGAAGTCGGTTATGGAATAAGAAAGTATTAACACATTATTCGTTCATTTTCAACGGCACCACCTTACCCCTTTGCCTCCTAACCTTGTTGACAACTTTTTTTATGTATTTAATTGAGATGAGATGGCATTTGAAGAAGCAAGAACACGACTTATATACATTGATTTTTCCCTAAACCATTGCTGAACTTGTTTCTCTTAGTTCAAATCCATTAACCTAGAAGATTATATGCTTTAATGAAAGATACGAATGTGGTGAAGATGTAGACTCCTAACTCATGAATTTCTTGTCTCCCTTAACTAAAGAAATAAAAGGATTTCTTGTTAATGACAAAAAGACATAGTTCAAATTCAATATAATATGAACCAAATCAAAATTTACACATAAAATAAGGATGAAAAAATAATAACCATATACAAGAAATACATACAGAGATTGCAAGTTTTAAATCACCAACGACTCCACCTAGATACAACCTTGACATATTTCTAAAATAAGAAATGAACATATATGTAAACGCAAGCAGCAAAAGTGAATCAGAGAAATAAATCAGGTAAAATAAGACAAAAATTCACCTTATACTTAAAGAGAGAAACAAAAAACTAATAACTTGCTTGAAGAGAGAAACTAAAAATAAAAGAGAAAAAACAGTAACTCATGGAGAAGAAGAAGAATAATTACAGTAACTCATGGAGAAGAAGAAGAATAATTATAAGCGAAATAGAAAATTGTGTGATATGTGTATTATTATGTATGAGGTTTAAATGAATGTAAATATATACTCATATTATTGGTATATATGTAATATTTATACAAAGAATATAATATTTTATGCTAGCACTTGAGCATGAAATTCATGTGTTCATCGTATATAAATAAAACAATTCGAAATTAGTAATATTTTTGTGTATTAATGATAAATCAAAGAAAGCATTGCTACATTATATGAATTCCTTTTGTGAATAGATACAACAATTGATGATAATGATTAAAAAAAACAAAATAATTTGGTAACAATTAACTTTTGTTAATCAAAATTAGTGATGCACCAAAAAGAGATATAATCATCAAAGGAGAAGTGAACTAATTCTGATTACGAGTTGAATTCGTAATTTTCACGCGTAAGCTCTTAAGGAATATTTAGGCCCTTATTTTTATCTTCTACTTATTCTACATAATTGTTTTGCCATTCATTAATTTTTTTTTGCTACTTTCTATCTATATTTGTACGATCTTATAATATCTTATAATAACTAATAGGCGTTAGTCTAATGGAGTATGATCCAATTGGATCCCCAAGGTTAATGGTTCGATTAATGGGAACAACATTTGTTAGGAGGGGCATCTATGATTAGTTCATTACCCAAAAAGTGAGGAGAGACCCTTAGTAATATCAAATATTATATTATATTATGAGTTTAAAATATGTACACCGTTAGTGTAAAGTTTTTTATGTTGTCAGCATACCATTCACCATTGATTTGTATTACTTTTGTTTGAGGGTCAATGATGTTTAACATATGAATAATGGATGATTTACTGACAGTATAAAAAACACTTACACTATGAGAATATAAATATTAAATCCTTATATTATATACATGTCTCCAAAATAAATGATGATAGTTTGACCCATTTTAAGTTTTTGTATTAGAACAGTGAATACTTCAAAGGATACAGTGTAAGAAATAATTAAAATTAATTTTTTAATATGTAATAAGAAATAATTAAAATTTTAAATAAATGTGTTCTAGCCAGTGTTATTAAACTCGGACCGGTTAATGATTCGGTCCGGGTACTGGGTCAATGAGTCACTGGTCCAACCACTGCGTCAATGGTTGGACCGGTTAACTCGGTTTACATTAAAATTCTAAAAATTAATGATATTGTACAATATTTAATAATTGTATACTCAAAATTTAAAAACATTAGTGTACCTAATTAAAAAAAAATAAAGAAAATTTTAATACTATAAAATGACACAAGCAAGTTGAAAACATTATCAAATAATATATAAATTATACTTTAACTACAACAAAAATGTACAATAAATTTAAAATTTAATTAAACAACAAAGATTTGGTTATAACGTAAGATAACAAGTGACAAACATAATTACATATAAATTAAAAATATTTGAATTTTTCACCTCATCAATTTGGTTATTTTTTATTTATTTTGATTGACTCGGCCGGTCTAATCGGTCTAATCATCCAAATCATCAGTTTTACGCTTAAACTAACTGAGTCAAACCAATTTTGATACAAAACCGGTTAGATGAGAGACTCGAACCGGTTAGATGTCCGGTTCATGGTTGAACCGGTCTGATCGGCCGGTTCGAGCCGAGTTTTATAACACTGGTTCTAGCCCTCGTTAATTTATAATGTATGATACAGTGTATGATAAATAGCTTCTATGTCAATTATTAAGTGCAAATAAAAAAAAAGACTTAGTGTTGTTTGCTAATTTATTCACGTAATAATTCAAGTAATTAGCCATTTATTTTATAAAACAAAAGTCCTATATCTTAAAAAAATGTGGTCTCACACAACAACGTAATTTTTTTATAATAATAAGTGGAATTATATTTTATAGTTAAAACTTAAATTTATTAAGATCAATAAATCTATTATAATTTTTATAAAACACTGGTAAATTTAAGAATGCATACACAATACATGGGATACTAGCTGCTAAAGTATAATCAATAGATATTAAGAAAAAGCAAGTGTGAAAAATAAAAGACAAAAGTGTAATTTTCATATAGTTTATAATTATTTAGAATATATGACAACTTAGAAATAATGTTTTGGTTTGGACGAAACGATGAAGTTAATCTACTTAAATCTTTAGAATATTATAAAAGTAAGATACACAACTTTTAATTATTCTTATATAGAATAAATATTAAAATATGTAGATTATTATATTGTTTTAACTTTTCTTTAGACTTGTGTGGAATGGATCCCCACTTCTTCTGCATACCCATGAACTCTTCTAATAAAATCTCATTTTAATCTACTGTTAAAATAAAAGATATAAAGGAATTCTCTTAAAATATAGGGAAAAGTCTATAAAAATATATTAAGTTTTAGGCTTTTTTTGTGGTATTTTGATGACGATTTTCTTCGAATATAAACATTGACTAATTTACATTGTGGCACTGTTATTCTTATAGTTCTGATTGTTGTTAGGTATCAGTGGCAGAGTACACCTAGAAGGGGGGGGGTTGAATAGGTGTGGCGAAGATGCCCAGTTAATCAATTAAGCACTGTTCATAATCGACTAACGAGTAACATAACCAGAATGATCAGAACAACAACTTGCACAGTTATTAACCAACATATAAACAAATACACAACATATACTTTTATGCAAGATTAATAAGAACATAGCAAGGAACACGTATGCAAAATATTAGCTCCAAACTCACATTAAAACATCTTGAAATATAAAAGAGAAAGGGATAGAAAAGATTGCACACAGATTTTATCCTGGTTCGTTTTGATGTCCACTACAAAACTACATCCAATCCTCCCCTCTGATCTGGGAGATATTCCTTCTTCACTATAGAACACAATTTACGTTACATACATGCTTTCAAATACAAGACTCGAACGCTCCTTTCTTGGAACCCAAAGAACTTCGTCACCCTTGGTTTGACCTTTCCCAAAACCGCCTCCAAGAAAACCTTTCTTACCGCAATTCGGCCCCAGCCAAGGTATCGCTCTTAATCCCAAGACCTCCAAGTCTTTGTATGAAGAACACCTTACCTAACCACAGCTAGTATTTTCCCGATCCTTGAATAACAATGCTTTGAGTTATGAATGAGTACTTAATACTCGGATATTACAATAAAGATCAAAGCCTAAAACCTAAGCAAGAACTCAAAAGACGTCCTAGTCTAATATGAATGTTCATGCATGAAGTTTATGAAAATATGCAATCATTAAAAAACTGTCTCCTTTTCTTTTCAAGAAACACAAGAATGATGCAAGAAAGCTTTTCAAAGAATCATGCAATATGAATATGAAAACTAAAAAGACAAATAAATATAATATAAAGAGTTATTTATATTGACACCTCCTGAGTTTTAGTGAAATTACACAAACCACCCCGCACTTTTCTACACCTACACAAACCCGCCTAATATTTATATTTTCATTATACTAACCACCCTGCATGAGAAATAAATATAATATTTTAAAAAATGTGATGAATGCAATTAAGTTAAACAAAAAATGATATATTATGGAGAAAAGTCCAAATAATATACAAATCAATGTGTCTTTATTATTTTTGGTTACAAAATGCATCAACCATTCTAAAGATATATTGTTTAAATCGTTCTTATATTATATCGTAACGAACCAAAAATAATAAATAGGTATCAACTCATATATTATTTGGACTTGTCTCCACAATATATCATGTTTTGTTTAACTTAATTTTATTTATCACATTTTTTGTTTAAAAGATTACACTTAATTTTCATGCAAGAGTAGTCAGTGTAATGAAACTATAAAAATTAGAGGGTGTCAGTATAATTTACTCTAATATAAAATGCACTCAATAAAAATCTAAATATAAAGTACATTCAAAACAAAAAATATTCTGATTTACCAAAATAAAAAATATAAAACTTAAATACTTAACACTAAAAAAGTGGGCTGACAAGTAGGAATTGTCTATCGCCACACTACTTTAATACAGTCAATAGTAGTAAAAAAGTTTTCTTAATAATGATAATATGGTGGTTTAGTTCTCTAGCTTTTACGTTTAGAGTTTAAGAGAGTTCCTTTATATCTAAGGAATCATTTTTTTTTGTACATATCTAAGGAATCATTTTACTAGCTACTATCTCATGAATTGTATATGTATTCATAAATTTAATAAACACATAAATATTTATAATCATAATTAATTAATTATTAAATTATACTAACACCTCTTAGATTTAGTGAAACTACAAAGATCATTCTTATTTTTAGCATCTACACAAAACACCTCTAATTTATATACATAAATTATATTAACTACCATTGTTAGAAGTAAGTGTAATCATTTAAATAAAAAAGAACAATGAATATTATTAACCTAAACTCAAATAGGTGTCAATGTAATTTACCGTTAATTAATTGTTACACAATAGATATGATAATTGATCATTTTTAAATTTGGAGATAGAATTTGATAATGAATTCATTTTTCTCTTTTGTATTTTTAAAGAATATCTCTTTTAAAATATTGTTGCATTTTGTAACGAATCAAATTGAGTTTTTCACAATTTACTAAATTTTTGTTTTTCTTTGTATTGTATGTCACTCATCATCAAGGGAATGATGACGGGATAAGTTTCGTTACATACTAAATTGTTAAGTATGATAATGATTTTTTATTATAACTTAATAGGAAAATTAAAATCCAACTTTTATTGGAACAAACAACAAGTTTTTTATTTCTTTGTCACTTCTGGGTACTCACTCGATCACATGCTCCAATAAAAAGTAAGCAAAATTGAATTCTTATTTTAAACATTTTTAAAACATACTAATCCAACAAAATAACAAATATTTGAGTAATAAGATAAGATGAATTTTTTATTGCTTCTTAGTAATCATATTTTAATATAAAATACATCATTTCTATACTATTTATAATATTACTAGTTTTTTAATATAAAATATTCATTTTTATTTGATCTAGAGTTGTCTACTCTATTTTTCATCATCTCCAATAAAGTTTAGAATAACGATAAGAAAATGAGAATTCATGCGCTATTATTTCGTTTAAATGATTTCTTTGTTCTAGCCTTATATATTGTTAGTAACAACTAAAGTATTGAGTATAAAATAAAGTAAGTTAAGATTGACTTTGAGTTTCTAAGTACTTACAATTGTCATTTATTATACAATATGTGATAAAATTTTATCTAGTCTCGAAGAGGATTTTTATACAATATGTGATATTATATAGCCAAGTTTAAATAATATAATAATCAATGTATTTTTATTATTTTTTGTTAGAGTAATTACACTAATATCACATGCAATTTAGCTCAATTACACTTACCATGATTTTGCATGTTTAAAGGATTATACTAATCTGGCCATGATAATTAACATACACACTAATTGCTATACATTCTCTCAAACATTATTCATTAATGAGTACTATAACACATTTATTTTAAAAAATTAATTATTACTTATTAAAATGTTAATAAAATAAGAAGAAATGCAATTACTACTTCTAATTTTTGTTCGGACATATGGGCAATGAAAGATCAACAAGACGTTGTTCTAGTGGTGTAAGGCCGCATTAGATCTTTAAGGTCAAGTGTTCGATTCCTGAGAACAAAGTTGTTGGGATGAGTAGTCATGAACCAAAATGGATTAGTTGCTTACTGATAAGTGCCAAATATACCTAAATTTCATACACTTTTATGGCACTTATCTTGAGCATAATTGAGAAAAACCAACTTAAAATAATACTTTTTGTATACAATATCACAATCTTGTATATTTGTGTTTGTATTTCTTTTTTATGTGTTTTGTAGGACTTAGAAAGAAGAAGAAAAGAGAAAAAAGACTCATGGTCAAAAAGAAAAAGAAGTCAAAATCAAGGTGCTCAAGCAGGTAGGTGAGCGTGGACAAGCCACACTAAGCTGACCTGGACACCAGCCTGATTTGGAGACCAGCCTGACTTGGACCAAGCTGCTCAAGCAAGTAGCTTAGCAGACCTGCTTGGCCGCTCAGTCTAGCACTAGACTAATCCTGACACGGCCAGAACTCAAGCTTGGCACAGTCAGACACGATCCTGGCACACGCCCAAGCTGCTCAACAAGCAGCTCAGCCGTGCAACCAAGCAACTCAGCGGTGAACCAGACTCCTGCCTAAGTCAGCAAGCACCAGGCCACGTCCCAGTCAGCACGGTCAAAGCTGTTGAATAAGCAGCTTAGCGGTGCTACAAGTGTGCTACGCTGTGTGCACCCAGACTTGACTTAGCCATCGAGCAAACCATGAAGTAACCAATGACATCACTTCAAGTAGCTTACCATAGGCTTTTCAGAGTAGCTCACCATAGCTAGAGCTCACCATAGCTGGTCCCATAGCTCACAACTAGCTTTCGTGAGTCAAGGTGAAGGAGGTGACAAAGCTGCTTGATCAAGTGACCAAACCCATGCTGAAGGGTTTGGTCAGCTTTTGAGCGGTGCTAACAAGCAGCTCAGCGGCTCCAGGGAAACTTCTATAAATAGAGGCACATTTTATTTGAATCAAGAGATATATCAAACATATCATTCACCATCTTGCCTAGAAATTCTTCCCTGAAGTTCTTTCTTCTTGTTCTTAGTTCATAGGAGTTTTATTTTAGTAAGTTTTGTAATTTTAGTTTATAATTCAAGAGGAGAAAAGGAGAAGGAAAATGAGATGCAAAAATCAATTTTATAATCTCATTTGGAACTCAAAGCATCCAATCCTTGGATGGATGGGTCATGCTCGTAACAATTTCTTTTGAATGTGGTTATGTATTTCTACTTCTTCTTTATTCTAAAGTTTGAATTTTAATCATTCAAGTTGGGGCTTTGGTTAATTTTTTGTTTGAGAAATTCTTAATGCTCTTTTTAGATTGATCACCTAAAAAATAATTTCAAGTTATAAAAATTACTTGTTTCAAACACTTAACAAATAAACTAAGAAGTAGTCGTACTACTTAGTTTATTTTCCAAGTTAAGCATACTTTTCTTAAGATCTTATATTCATTACTACTTCAATATTAGAGTAGCCAAGATTAGGGTGTGACAACCTAGTCTCTTGTGGACGTAATATTGTTTAGTAATAAATATAAGTGATCATCATTCTACCATTTTAGGACATACACTAAAAGAAGGATTTTAGACCTTGGTGTTTGGACTTAATCAAAGTAAAACATAAGAAATTGTCTAAGTAGTTCAAATTCGTAAGAAGTTGAGAAATATTTTCCTCATTTAAAATGATCTTGTCTCCTCAAGAATTTGTTAATATTTATTTTATTTTTCTTGTTAATTGTTTTTATGCAATTCAACTCAAATAAAAACCAAAATTTAACTCATTATTTGTGCATTGACATGTTCATATGATTCATTCTATTAGGCAATTCCTTGTGGTTTTGATTTGAATCATATGAACATGTCAATGCATAAATAATGAGTTAAACATATTTTGGTTTTGATTTGAATTGAATTTCATATAAACAATTAACAAGAAGCATAAACTAAATATTAACAAATTCTTGAGGAGACAAGATTATTTTGAAACACCAAGTTCTAAAATCTAGAATGATAATCACTTATATTTATTAATAAACAATATTACATCCACAAGATACTAGGGTGTCACACCCTAATCTTGGCTACTCTAATATTGAAGTAGTAATGAATATAAGATCTTAAGAAAAGTATGCTTAACTTGGCAAATAAACTAAGTAGTACAACTACTTCTTAGTTTTTTTGTTAAGTGTTTGAGACAAGTAATTTTTATGACTTGAAATCATTTTTTAGGTGATCAATTTAAAAAGAGCATTAAGTACTTCTCNATTTCTCAAAAAAATAAAATTAACCAAAGCACCAACTTGAATGATTAAAATTCAAAGTTTTTAGAATATAAGAAGAAGTAGAAATACATAACCATATTCAAAAGAAATGGTTAGGAGCATGAGCCACCCATCCAAGGATTGGATGCTTTGAGTTCCAAAGGAGATTATAAAATTGATTTTTGCATCTCATTTTCCTTCTCCTTTTCTCCTTTGAATTATAAACTAAAATTAGAAAACTTACTTAAATAAAACTCCTATGAACTAAGAACAAGAAGAGAGAATTGTGTTTCCAGGAAGAGGAATTTTAAGGCAAGAAGATAAGATATAGGATGTATGATATCTCCTTTGTTCAAATGGAATGCCTCCTATTTATAGAATTTTTCCTGGAGCGGCTGAGCTGCTTATTTGCACCGCTCAGCAGCTGACCAAACCCTTCAGCATGGGTTTGGTCACTTGATCAAGCAGCTTTGTCACCTCCTTAACCTTGACTCACCAAAGCTAGTTGTGAGCTATGGGACCAACTATGGTGAGCTACTCTGAAAAGCCTATGGTGGGCTACTTGAAGTGATGTCATTGGTGACTTCATGGTTTGTTTGATGGCTAAGTCAAGTCTGGGTGCACACCGCTTAGCACAATTGTGGCATCGCCAAGCTGCTTGTTGAGCAGCTTTGACCGTGCTGACTGAGATGTGGCTTGCTGCTTGCGGACCTACGCAGGAGTCTGGTTAACCGCTGAGCACACATGTGTCACCGCTGAGCTGCTTGTTGAGCAGCTTGGGCGTGTGCCAGACTTGTGTCTAACCGTGCCAAGCTTGAGTTTTGACCATGTCAGATTTAGTCTGGTGCTAGGCTGAGCGGCCAAGCAGGTCCGCTCAGCTGCTTGCTTGAGTAGCTTGGTCCAGGTCAGGCTGGTGTCCAAATTAGGCTGGTGTCCAGGTCAGCTTAGCGTGGCCTGGTCCACACTCAGCAGCCTGCTTGAGCACCTTGATTTTGACTTCTTTTTCACTTTGACCATGAGTCTTTTTTCTCTTTTCTTCTTCTTTCTAAATCCTACCAAACACATAAAAAAGAAATACAAACGTAAATATACAAGATTGTGATATTTTATACAAAAAATATTGTTTTAAGTTGGTTTTTCTCAGTTATGCTTAAGATAAGTGCCATAAAAGTGTAT
>NW_017727734.1:132234-175378 GCF_001865875.1 Lupinus angustifolius | reverse complement strand
TTCACTCCATTTCATGTGTCACTCATACCCTATCAACCCTTCTCCATCGTTAATCTACTTTCATCTCTTTCATTTTCACATAGCTATGTCTAACTCTAACTCAAGGAGGAACATGGGTCGTCAAAAGATGGAGATGAAAAAGATAATCAGAGAGAGCAACCTTCAAGTGACATTCACCAAACGTTGCAATGGGCTTTTCCTAAAAGCCAATGAGCTTTGCACTCTTTGTGATGCACAAGTTTCCCTCATTGTCTTCTCTCCTGCAAACAAGCTTTTCTCCTTTGGTGAAACTGGTGTTGATGCTGTCATTGACCGCTATCTCATGAGGGACCAACCTCAAAACTTGGGGAACATGCATTTTCTAGAGGCTCACCGAAATGCTAATGTTCAGGAGCTGAATGAAAAAGTTAGTCATATCAGAAGCTCTTGAGAGTGACAAGAAATACAGTGAAGACCCGGCTAAGCAAAGGAAAGAGGCACAAGAACAGTTCTAGTGGGCTGCTCCTATTGAGGAGATGAATGAAGACCAACTTGATCAATTCAAGTTGGCTCTTGAGAACCTGAAGAAGAATATGCTTAGTGTTGTTGAAAGGCAAAATATTGCTGATGTTGATGTTGATGCTGCTGCTGCTATTCGACCTCCTCATTTTTTTACTGGTGGCCCATCTTCTTCAAACAACCCTTTGCAGCCACCACCTCAGCAGTTTCCGGTGTATCCACCACCACCACCACCACCACCATATATGCTTTAGAATAACCCTACCTTCAATAATAATAATAATAACATGGGAGGATATGGACCTGCACGCAGATTCTTTTGATCCACAAGTAAGGTATTGAAGATCATCTATCTCAACTTGGTGTTCTTAACCTTATCATGCCCACTTATATCTAGACATATGGATTAAATATATTATTTTTGTAAAATAATATTAAAATATAATGTTATTTTTTATTTGTTGACAAACACTAATTGATGCAGGATAGAAATACATAAAGTTTAAGGGACAAAGAATCTCATTCCCAAGTAAGGCATCACATCTTGAACCAAAACTGAAGTAGTTCCAATGACATTAATTTTTCACTTATAAATTCTCTCATTCATCTTTTTAAATCTAATGTGTAACTTCACACTTACATATAGGAAGTCTTCCGATACTTTTAGTTTTGATAGCTTCAAGTTGTCAATGCAAAAATTTCGTGTGACTCTTAGTGAGGGATTTATATTTTTATAAGAGTTGTGGATTCTATTAGGTGGACAAAGTATGCATATCCAAGTTTTTAAGATATTGTATCTCTATCTATCTATTAAGTTAGCATTTTAAAGGGATTTCCATGACTTATTGTAATTGAGATTACAATATTATTGTAGTTTTGAGAGTTTTATCATAATTGAAATTATAATTGCATTATATTAATCAGTTTTTGCTTTATTTTTTTACAATTATAGTAAAAGTAATATGATTTGAATCGCAATTTAAAATACCAATTTAAACTGTTGTGTAATAAATACAATTTTAGATGATTGTATTTTGGTCAACACTTACCATGGATGAGATCCTCTGTCCTAAGATCCATGTCTCATTCACAGCCCATCCAATCAAAACTTGTCACATCGTTTAAAAATGTACATGTTAAATTGTCCTCAATAAACAAAATCTAACGCCGTTAACATTTTACTACTTTCTCATCTTTCATTTTTTAACCTTTAAGGATACTGAACATTCTCAAACCCTCTTTCACAGACTTCGGCTCCTCTAACATCACCCAGTTCCGGACGACAACCATGTCATTGGAATCATTGATATGGACTCAGGTGGGAGAGAAAAAGAACGACATCTGAAGGTTATCTTGAAGTGACCTTATGCTAGGGAAGGCTGAGATACCAACATTGTGTTTGAACCGAGTGAGACGATTAAGATCTAGAGGAGTCTGTGGCAGTGGATGAACAAGGTCAAATGTTGCATTGTTGAAGTTGTTGGCTGAGATTATGGAGAAACAAGACACATGCTCTCTTTGAGCAGCGGTGGTGCTGTCATAGGAGCAACCATCATCGTCATTGAATGTGGCAGTGTTGCTGGTGGTGTAAGGAGAAGAGTCCAAAATTGATGGAAGGTAAATGGAAGAAGGTGAATCAGGTTCGAAGCCTAAGCAAATGCTGGCATATGAGGTGCTAACTCTAGTCTTCTTGGAACTGTTGGTGGTGGTGGCAGACACATTGGAACCACTACTAGTGTTGTTCTTCTCGAACACACAAAATATCACCCATTCATCTTATTCATTAAAGAAAAATAATACCATTTAATTTTAATTAATCAGTAAAAAATAAAAAATGGACCCACCATATATAACATGAAGAGAGATACTTCTTTCAATCTTTATCACAGGCTCATGTTATTTGGTGATGAAGATGAAGGGGTTTTACGGTAACAGTGACTGAGGAAGATGAAAAGATGTTAACAATGTTAGTTTTAAAATTGTTACAATACAAAATGATGTGCCATTTTAAATTACATTGCTAAATATAATTGGTGGGGACATGATTTGACACATGGTGTTTGGATAGGTGATCCTTATCGCACTTACCAGGATCAGGATGTTACATAGGGATACGAGGATATGATTGATTCATGTGAGTAAATTCGATAAAGTAGGATTTTAGCCATAAACAGTAAGGAAATGATACATGTGATTTCATTAGTTTGAATGCAGAACATAACTCCATATTTATAAATATTTGAATTACAAATAAATTATGAGATAAAACAAAGTATATATACTCTACACTAATATATAAAGCCAAAACTTCTTTAATGTCAGTACTAATATATAAAGTCAAAACATCTTTGGTAATTGTCCATGGTGTATTTTTTATTTTTCGAAATTTACCATGAAATAAAACTAATATTATACTATTTTCAACTTCATGTTATTAATTGAACACAGTCCATGAAAAATGAGTGAATTCAATAACCCGACTATTTCTCCATATCATAATAAAATTGCATATTATTATTAAAAAATGTTTTTCCATCCCATTGTACTTCTAATTTTATATTCCTCAACCGAAGAAATAGATTTCTCAACTACAACTCTACAATAACATACTTTTCCTTGAGTTTTTTTTGTATTGTTCTATGTTCTCTGTCACTTGCCGTCAAAAACTATACATTAGTATTTGTTCTATTATTATTGGATATTTGTTAGAGTTAATGAATGATCACTTCTTTTTAAAATACAAGTGGAACCACTGCTTCATTCACGTAGGTTGGTACTTGTTAAGGATACAAAACAAAAGCATTAAAATGAATGAGATATTTCATGAATTACCATAATCATGCATTCAAAATGAATAATGTATTAGGATATTCTTTATCAATTAATAATTGTAACTAACTAGAGAAAATCAAGGAATAATGAATGCAACAATCAAAACCAATATGTCATGCATTCTATATATTGTACTATTGTTCTAAATGAAAATAATAAGAAAATGTATATTCCATATTCTTATATGGTATCAGATTCCAAAAATAGTCCATGCGATCCTCTATGGCTGCAAGCGGCATTAAGCTTTCTCCTTTTTCACATGGAGAACAAATCTCCATCAAGTTATCTACCTCTAACTTCTTTCCTTGGAGACGACAAGTCATGTCGTTACTTGCAGACATGAGATGCATTGGCTATATTAATGGCACCATTTCTCCCCAATATGAGTTCAATACTACAAATGGCTAGAAAACCTCAAATGCAACCTATGAAGATTGGTTTCCCTCTGTCTTGTGACACTACTCACCATCTATGGTTGGCTATTGAAGCCAAATATGCAAATCTATCACGAGCTCATATGATATCCCTCAAAAACTAGTTGTAGAAAAGTCACAAATGCTCTCAAACTATGACTGAATTCTTGTTTCAGGTCAAGCGTGTTGCTGATGAACTAGTAGTCTTAGCAATGTTGCATTCTCCTCTTGTGACACTACTCACCATCTATGGTAGGCTATTGAAGCCAAATATGCAAATCTATCACGAGCTCATATGATATCCCTCAAAAACTAGTTGTAGAAAAGTCACAAATGCTCTCAAACTGTGACTGAATTCTTGTTTCAGATCAAGCGTGTTGCTGATGAACTAGTAGTCTTAGATGCCAAAATCTCTGACGATGATATTACTCTCTACATTTTAAATGGTTTGGGATTAGAACATCGTGACATTATTGCCGCCATTCGTACAAGAGAATGATCCTTCAACTTTGAAGAACTACATAGCCACCTAATTGCTCATGAAGAATTTCTACAGAAAAGAAGATATATCACCATACATTGCTGTCCCAACAACAAATTTTCATCAAAGAAATGGACCACGAAATTATTGGGGACACAACACTTATCCTCATGGAGGTCGTCACAGATCTATCCAGAATATGCATTCATCATCATTAAAGTCAGCCAATCCAAACCAGTCATTTCAATACCACCACAATAGCCCACATAATCACAATTTTAATTGGCCCCATTATCAAGGACCATCCAGAAATCCAAGACATTGCATTCCTTATGAAAATCGTCCTCCTCCATGTTGCCAATTTTATGGTTTTCCAGGACACATTGCCAAATATTGCCCACATCTTCTGCAATCAAGTCCTACTGCCAATTATGCTACTGCAAATTCAAATTGGATTCTTGATAGTGGAGCAAATCATCATATCACACAATACTTGAACAACTTAAGTCTTCACTCTAACCATGAAAGGCCTGCCTCAGTTACAATCAGAGACGGCTTAGGTTTAGCCATTATTCACATGGGTTCTGCACATATCTCAACTCCATCTACTATTTTTAATCTTAATAATGTTCTTTGTGTTTCAAAAGCAAGACCCTATTTAATTTCAGTTGCAAAATTTTGTCTAACAAAACAATGTTTATGTTGAATTTCACCCTTTCTCTTTTTATGTGAAGGATCTCAAGACAGAGGCAACATTGATGTGTGGTTCAACTAATGGTGACCTATACACCCTCCAACCTTCACACCCAACTCACCAACCAACCTTCAGGCATCACAGTCTCATAACAACTTCTGGCATGCTCGGTTAGGCCATCCTTCTCCTAAGACACTACATCAAACTCTCAAGACCTTCATCCCTTCCAGGGTTGTATAGAAGGATAACACTTTTTGCATGGTTGTCTACTGTGTATAGAGTACATTTCCCTCATAAGTTATGATACGAACCTACTAAGGCCCATAAATGAAGATGAGCTACATGGGCTAGGACGGCCCATGATCAGGGCCAAAACTGAGAAGGCGCACCAAACTCTCAACCAACAAGTAGGAGTCATGATGTATATAACAAATCCCAATGAAGATGCCAAGCCCATATATTGCATCAACCTTGAGGAAGAACCTCGTGAAGGCGACAACCAATGAGGGGAAGCATGACATTTTCAGAGTTGCATTCAATAAGTGGGGACCCATCTTCCCACGTGCAGAATTAGGATTTCTTTTTCTTGTTCAAATAAAACAATTAAATTACTTATTTGGTTTGTAATAAGGCCATTAATAAACGAGACTTGTTTTGAATTTGGCCATGTCCCATGTGCTTTATTACCATATGAGAATAGGTACAAATGAATGTGGACTTCGAATATTTGGCTGTAAAGATCAATCAAGAGTTATGGCAAATTATTTCCATATGAAGATAAGCGTGCAAAACAAGGAGGGGAATTCAAATTCAAAAAGGATTATTGTTCATAAGTGAGTCGTGTGGTATGATTCAAAGTTGCCATATTGGGATCAAAGATGTGTGTCCATCATCAAGTCAAGAAGTTTCTTTCCACATCAAGTTACGCGTGAAACGCAAGGGGATATTTCAAATTGAAAACATAAATTTATTATCTTAAAGAAGCCGTGAGGTAAGATGGATTCCTTCCGTAATGAGTTCAAACACATGGTATAATTTGTACATTAATTGGCCAAGAACACAGAAGAATGCGTATAAGGCAAGAGGAATTCAAATTCAAATACTCAAGGATTCTTTCCTTAATAAGGTAAGCATGGCTGAACACAAATTGGGATGTGACTAAAGCTTGCCATAAAGAGACAAGGATGTGTGATCATCATCAAAACCAAGAGGATTCTTTCCCTAATAGTCATGTCGTAAAATAAACTTTGCCTTATTGAGACAAGCCATATGGAGGAATGAATTCCTACCATATTTGGAACCTAGGTCGTGGAATGAATTTAAATTCTTTCCTAAATGGATACAAAGACACTAGTGGCACAATTATGTCTTGCCTTACTCATGGAGCAACTGAATCAACCTTCAAAACTTGCCTAAATCGATAAGCTAGGCATGTCCCTTACCTTCTATATTAGAACGGTGGTCAAATATCAATTAGGAAATGATTTATTGGCACACAAATTTGTCATTTCTAGAGTACATTGTACTTGGACATTTCATGTTACTTGGAAGAAAATTCAAAATCCAAACCATTAGCACGTGGAGTCATACTCGGCCAACCACACCTATTTGTAAGCCACACATGGCATTGAGAACTTAACTTGAATTTTATTTGGAATCAATTCCTTCTAGTTGAGAATTTTTCCTAGCTTATTGGTTGAACCAAGGCCCCGTTCTTATAAAGGTTATTTCCTTGTGGTGAACTCCATTGGCTTATATAGCACCAAGCTTGTGGCGCCTTCATCTTTTCATTATCTATTCATCTTCTTTTATCAAACATCAATCATCCATACACAACCACTCAAACTCATACTATTCTTAACATTTCATACTCAAACCGAAATCAATCACATACAAAGCCATTCACAAATACAAAGTACTTACTAGAAAATCAATCAACAACAAAACACAAACCCCTTCAAAGAGGTTTCTATCAAATGGTAATCATAGCTAGCCTTGTTGTAAGTAAAAAGTATACTTATTCTTTGTCTCAAAATCAAACAAGCAATCCTAATTGTTTTGATATGTTTGTGGGTTTCTCTATTTTGGAATCAATTCTTGGTTAACTTGATTTAATCAAGAATGCAAGGGGAAATTGAGAGAAAATTAGGGAATAATACACATTAATCACATTTGAGAGAAAGTGAGGAAATGTGTAGTCCCGAAAGGAGTCAAATCATGTCCTCTAGGACGGCCTTTACAAAAACACTACATGACAACTAGGATGTGGTGGAGTTACAACCCTATGTCGAACTGGAGGACTTAGTACAATAGGCCATGAAGTTGGAGCAGTAGTTAAAGAGTACAAAATCTAAATACTCCTCCACAACTATAATAAAGTTCTAATCTTTCGGTTGGAAAGACAATTCCAAGGAGTAGGGTAACATAACCAAGGAGGTCATGAGCAACTCACAAGGGAAAAAGGCCATGGAGACCACTCAAACACATTGCTTCTCAGTGTCCAACCAAGAGGACCATGGCGGTGAGAAACAGTGTAGTGGAGTCTTAGTCTGAGGCTTCTAGTGAGGGAGATGTTATTATGCTAGAAGGTCACCTATTCACGGTGCGAAGGCTCTTAGGGACCCAAGTGAAGGAGAGTGATGAGAGTCAAAGGGAGAATACCATTTGTTTGCTTATTATTGATGGTGACAACTGTGCCAATATGTTGAGCACAAGGTTAGTTTCCAAACTAAGCCTTGTGACAAGGACCCACCCAAACCCTTACTGGATACAATGGCTAAGTGAGGTTGAGGTGATGGTAGTAAACCAACTAGGGGAGGTTCCCTTCTCAATAGAGAAGTATGAAGATAAAGTGTTGTGTGATGTAGTCACAATGGAGGCCAGCCACATGCTGCTTGGCAAGCCTTGGTAATATGACCGGAAAGCCATACATGATGGGTTTTCCAACAAATACACTTTTTTACATCGAGATTGAAAAATTATACTCTCACTCTTGTCCCCAAAACAAGTTGGTGAATATAACAAAAAATTAAAGGAAAAATTGGTCAAGACAAAAAAGAGCAAAACAAATGACAAAATGATTCAAAGAAAAATGAAGAAAATGAAAAAAATGGAAAAAAAATGTTAGTTTTCTAGCCTCAAAATGGGAGGTAAAGGGTGCTCTGATTTCAAAATCACCCATGTACCTACTCTATTGTAGGAATTTTTGTCTATACACTAACACTGCTGATAATACTATGCTGCCTGAATTTGTGAAAGATTTTCTGCAAGAATTCAATGATATATTCCCCAAGGAGGTTTGAGATGGGATCCCACCGTCAAGCCCGAAGCACCTTTTCCCAGAGAGGTCCTAGATAGAAAATTGAGGTCATTAATATAAAGAGGACAAACAACTATGGCAACCAAGCAAACAAGGGGCGAAGGGAAGTCATCTTCGAACCAGGAGATTGGGTATGGGTCCAAATGAGAAAGGAGAGGTTTCCTTCGTAAAGGAAATCTAAACTTCAGCTCGGGGGGATGGCCCATTTCGTGTACTAGAAAGAATCAATCACAATGCATACAAGCTAAACTTGCCAGGTGAGTATGGAAATATTAGTGCCACATTTAATGTTACTGACCTATCATTCTTTGATATGGGTGACGAAGACTTCGATGTAAGGGCAAATTCACTCTAAGATGGAGGGGATGATATGAACCCGCCACGACCTATAAATGAAGAGGAACTACGAGGGTTAGGAGGGTCCATGACCAGGGCCAAGGCCAAAAAGGCACACCAAACTCTCAACCAACTAGTTGGAGTCATGATGGAAACAACAAGGCCCAATGAAGATGCCAAGCCCATCTATTGCATAAACTTTGAGGAAGAACTGAATGAAGGCCACGACCAAGAAGGGGAAGCATGACATTTTCGGAGTTTCATTCAATAAGTGCGGACTCATCTTCCCACGTGTAGAATTATGATTTATTTTCCTTGTTCAAATAAAACAATTAAAGTATTTATTTGGTTTATAATAAGTCCATTAATAATCAAAACTTGTTTTGAGTTTGACCATGTGCCATAGGCTTTATTACCATATGATAATAGATACAAATGAATGTTGACTTGGAATGTTTGGTCGTGAAGATCAATCAAGATTCATGGAAAATTTCTTTCCATATGAAGATATGCGTGCAAAACAAGGAGGGGAATTCAAATTTAAAAAGGATTCTTGTTCATAACTGTGTTGTGTGGTATGATTATAAGTTGCCATATTTGGATCAAAGTCGTGTGTACATCATCAAGTCAAGAAGATTATTTCCACATCAAGTTAGGTGCTAAACACAAGGGGAAAATTCAAATTCAAAACTTGAATTTCATTCCTTAAAGAAGTCGTGTGGTAAGATGGATTCTTTCCATAATAAGATCAAATCCATGTGGTATAATTTGTACATTAATTGGCCAAGATCATAGAAGAAGGCCTGTAAGGCAAGATGAATTCAAATTCAAATACTCTAGGATTCTTTCCTTAAAAAGGTAAGTGTGGCTAAATACAAATTGGGATGTGATTAAAGTTTACCATAAAGAGACAAGGCTGTGTGATCATTATCAGAACCAAGAGGATTTTTTCCTTAAAACCCATGTGGTAAAATAAACCTTGCCTTGTTGAGACAAGCCGTGTGGAGGAGTGATTTCCTATCATATTTGGAACCTAGGTTGTGGAATGAATTCAAATTATTTCCTAAATAGATACAAAGACAATGGTGGCACAATTATGTCTTGCTTAACTCATGGAGCAACCGAATCAACCTTCAAAACTTGCCTAAATTAACAAGCTAGGTGTGTCCCTTACCTTCCATATTGGAACCAAGGTCAAATATCAATTGGGAAATGATTTATGGGCACAAAAACTTGTATTTTCTAGAATACATTGTAGGACATTTCATGTAACTTGGCCAAAAATTCAAGAGCCAAACCATTATCATGTGAAGCCATACTTGGTCAGCCACACCTATTTGTTAGCCAAACATAGCATTGAGAACTTAACTTGATTTTTATTTGGAATCAATTCCTTCTAGCTGAGAATTTCTCCTAGCTAGTTGGTTGGACCAAGACCTAGTTCTTATCAAAGTTTCTTCCTTGTGGAGAACTCTATTGGCTTATGAAGGGCCAAGCTTGTGGCGCCTTCATCTTTTCATTCTCTATTCATCTTCTTTTATCAAACACGAATAATCCATACATAACCCACTCAAAATCATTCCATTCTTAACATTTCAAACACAAACTGAAATCAATCACATACAAAGCCATTCACAAATACAAAGAACTTACAAGCAAGACGATCAACAACAAAACACATATCCCCTCAAGAAGGTTTATATCAAATTATCAGTTGACACATACCCTTCTTTCTAGACTTGTCTTTCACTATTGCATGGAACAAGAAGTATTTCCCATCCCATGGTTTTAACCACTCAATTTTTGATTTCTACCTAAAGACTTCCTCCTCAGTCTACTAGCCGTGTATGGTTAAAATATCATTGTATATTTTTTCTTGGCCTCTATTTAATCTATACCTTGCTGTCATTATTTGCTCAGGGATAGTGGAATACCTTTTCCCCAATAACCTCATCATAGCCTATAATCTATTAAATTTCTTCCTCATGAATACATGGGACTACCTTTGATACAAGATTCCCAATTTTATTTAACATGGATGAGGAATTTAGTCTCCTTAATCAAGAAATTTAGGAATCATAACATATGAACTTGAGCATTGTTTCGCTTATTTGTAGTCATGGCCGATATGGGAGTATGATTTGATGTGCTTGGGGGACCTCAATCCTCATATCTTGATATTGTTGAAACCTAGCCACATTACAAAGCACTCTATCTATCGATTCTACAATATATGACCCCAACCCTGTGTTTGTAAGACCATGTGAAGTGAGGACCATGAATATCTGCCTAAAAAAGACCTACTCATTGCATCATGTTCTCCATGTCAGCATATTCATGATGTTGCACCCAACTACCTCCACACTTATCATTTACACTCAAGACATTATTGAAATCCCCATATATAATCCAAGGTACTACAAATCCATTGGAAATTTGAGCAATATCTCTCCATAATACCTTCCTATTTTAGAGTTGGTTTTGAGCATAAATCATAGTTACCCAACATCTTAAAGTTCCATCAACATTGAAAACACAAAGTCGCACTAATTGATTGGTAGATTGGATTAATTGTAACTTCACTGTTTTACAGTCCCAAAGGCATCACATCCTACCATTATCATGATATGTATAGTTGTGAAGATAGTTCAAGTGGTGACCAAAGCATCTTCTCACCTTAGTTGCTTTGTTACTTTTAGTATGTTTTTGTACCAGTGGGGAAATTGATATATCTAAGGACCTGAGACGGGAGCTAATCTCATGGTGTCTAGCCACTTTATAGTCATGCCCAATTGAGAGGTATTTTTTTTACAGTATTGTGGTTTCCACTCATACTCAATCTTATATTCAAGCTTTATTCTTAAGTGATCTTTGATGAGAATACTTTCCTCTAATATGGATGTAATGTCAAACTCAACCAACACTCTTGCATGTGTTACTCTAAGATTTTTGACAGTACATTCATCTATTACTATAGGTTTTCCCATTGCACTGCCAATTTTTGTGATGCTCTTTTCTCCCCAAAGGTGTAGAGACAGTTGGGCAGCTTAATCGAAATGGGTTGTAATCTTAATAAGTCCTCTTTCAGTTCAAAGTCAGGTACCCATTGGCGTAAGTACATAAGTATACCATATATGGAAGATGATCCTCTAGCTAATAACTCATCTTTGTCTTGTCCATTTTTTAAGCGAATAACGAAGTAGTCAATCTCTTTGTAGTATAATTCTGGTAGACCAATGAAGCTTTATACCTTTTCTATGAAGCTTTTCACCAAATTCATCGAGAGTTCTTCCCCTAAGGCATGTATGATCATTGCATCCTCCCAGAATTTTAATTTCATTGCAACATCCTCCTCCTCTATCTGTATTTCAATCTCACCATCGGCAACAGTTGGGGGGATAAAACCAATTGATAGTCCTCTATGTGGGATCATGTTCTCCTTTATTACTTCCACCCATGGATGATGTACCTTTATTTTCTCTATTTCATGCTCTTCTATACCAACAACTTGAGAATTTGTCATTGTCTTCACCGATGACGTTGATCCATTTGGTTGAGGGTTTATTGGTGACCCCTTTTCTATTGTATCGTGTTTCTCTTGTCCATCTTGATTTCATACATTTTTCCTAAAGAGTATTGTTTGTGGGTTCTTTATAGGACCAAGGGACTAGGCATCACTGCCTTCTTCCTCGATTGGCTGACACACCTGTATACCATGGAACCTAATCTTTTAGAAATAAATGTAATTTTTGTTTGAGTTTGTGTTTATGTAATGGTGATGCTACAATTTAATTTATGTTTAGGTTGAGAGTGCTAAAGTGGGGGTGATGATAATGGTGATAACATCGAGATAGTGTTGAAGTTGTGGTCATGATAATGATTGGAAAGAATGGACCTTAATCTTATGCGTTAAAGATGAGATGTTTTTATTAAAATTTTATGAGTTTAGTGGAGGCAATACTTTTATGTTATGATATACATCTTAGGAAAATAAGTCTTCAATAAGGTCTTTTCAGGCTTGTTCTATGGTCTCGCTAAGGGTTGCAAAGGAAATAATATAAGGCTAAAAATATGTATTTCTCATGGGTTGTGGTAAAAATGACTTAAGATTAAAGCGAAAATATTTTTATGAACATTTCCTTTTTCCATTGTTAATATTGGATTTTTCTTTGTCATAACTTTTGCCTGAGATATTAATTAAGAATTCTTACTGAGCCTTTTCTGTATAATTTTTGCTATTTTTTCACTTTAAGCTAGGAATGTTCTCTAATCCTTCAATCACGTGTTCTCTTATTCTTTAATAATTGAATGTCAAGAAAAACAGGTGAAAAATATCCTCCTCAGACTATTGACATATTGTAGGTTATTCAAAAACAATCTCATTCCATAATGTCTAGACTCAAATGGGGTAACTAAAGATATCTTATTAGTGTTTGGGAATTACAAAGAACCCTTGTGTCATTATAAAAATTTGCATGAAAAATACATTATTTTTAGTCTTATATTTGCGTCATCCTCCATTTTATTTTTGAATTAAATATCTCATATTAATGCATGTACTAATTTACTTGAGTTTCTTTTTTTGTATTTTTGGGTAAATATGAGATGTAATATGGGATGTAAATTTGCATGATCAATACATTAATATGTACTTTCAAAAACTACCCATTTGAAAATACACCTTTATTCATGGGAACATAGGCGGATGTAAGAGTGATTGACCTTAACAGTCTTCAAGTGAGGATAATTTTTCAAATGCGTAGGGGGTATCCATTGTGACATTGTAATTCAAAGGTTCTATCATCACCCCCAGGTGGGGGAGATATCCCTTTGTCCATTCTATCACTACCAATAGTAATCCAAGGTTGTTTCTTATTGTGGATTAGCTTCACCTTTCTTATCCCCAATTTCCCCTTTAGCATTCATTGGAAATTATTCTATTTTATTTTTCTAGATCTTGTGCTTGGGTATGGGTTGGGGCTTAATGCATTTGGGTACATTCGTTGCATAGTCATGCCCAATTGAGAGGTATTTTTTACAGTATTGTGGTTTCCACTCATACTCAATCTTTTATTCAAGCTTCATTCTTAAGTGATTTTTTATGAGAATACTTTCCTCTAATATGGATGTAATGTCAAACTCAACAAAAACTCTTGCATGTGTCACCCTAAGCTTCTTGGCAGTACATTCATCTATTACTATAGGTTTTCCCATTGCACTGCCAATGTTTGTGATGCTCTTTTCTCCCCAAAGGTGTAGAGATAGTTGGGCATCTTAATCGAAATGGGTAGTAATCTTAATAAGTCCTCTTTCAGTTCAAAGCGAGGTACCCATTGATGTAAGTACATAAGTATACCATATATGGGATATGATCCTCTAGCTAATACCTCATCTTTGTCTTGTCCATTTTTTTAAGAGAATAACAAAGTAGCCATTCTCATTGTAGTATAATTCTGGTAGAGCAATGAAGCTTTATACCTTTTCTATGAAGCTTTTCACCAAATTCATCGAGAGGTCTTCCCTTAAGGCATGTATGATCATTGCATCCTCTAGAATTTTAATTTCATTGCGACATCCTCCTTCTCTATCTGTATTTCAATCTCACCATCGGCAATACTTGGGGGTATAAAACCAATTGATAGTCCTCTATTTGGGACCATGTTCTCCTTTATTACTTCCACCGATGGATGATGTATCTTTATTTCCTCTATTTCATGCTCTTCTATACCAACAACTTGAGAATTTGTCATTGTCTTTACCAATGATGTTGATCCATTTGGTTGAGGGTTTATTGGTGACCCGTTTTCTATTGTATCGTGTTTCTCTTGTCCATCTTGATTTCATACATTTTTTCTACAGAGTATTGTTTGTGGGTTCTTTGTAGGGCCAAGGAACTAGGCATCACTGCCTTCTTCCTCGATTAGCTGACACACCTGTATACCATGGAACCTAATCTATTAGAAATAAATGTAATTTTTGTTTGAGTTTGTGTTTATGTAGTGGTGATGCTACCATTTAATTTATGTTTGGGTTGAGAGTGCTAAAGTAGGGGTGATGATAATGGTGATAACATCGAGATAGTATTTAAGTTGTGGTCATGGTAATGATTGGAAAGAATGGACCTTAATCTTATGCATTAAAGATGAGATGTTTTTAGCAAAATTTTATGAGTTTAGTGGAGGTAATACTTTTATGCTCTCATATACATCTTAGGAAAATAAGTCTTCAATAAGGTCTTTTCAGGCTTGTACTATGGCCTCGCTAAGGGTTGCAAAGGAAATAATATAAGGCTAAAAATATGTATTTCTCATGGGTTGTGGTAAAAATGACTTAAGATTAAAGCGAAAATATTTTTATGAACATTTCCTTTTTCCATCGTAAATATTGCATTTTTCATTGTCATAACTTTTGCCTGAGACATTAATTAAGAATTCTTACTTGGCTTTTTCTGTACAATTTTCGCTATTTTTTCATTTTATTGTCCATCTTGATTTCATACATTTTTTCTACAGAGTATTGTTTGTGGGTTCTTTGTAGGGCCAAGGAACTAGGCATCACTGCCTTCTTCCTCGATTAGCTGACACACCTGTATACCATGGAACCTAATCTATTAGAAATAAATGTAATTTTTGTTTGAGTTTGTGTTTATGTAGTGGTGATGCTACCATTTAATTTATGTTTGGGTTGAGAGTGCTAAAGTAGGGGTGATGATAATGGTGATAACATCGAGATAGTATTTAAGTTGTGGTCATGGTAATGATTGGAAAGAATGGACCTTAATCTTATGCATTAAAGATGAGATGTTTTTAGCAAAATTTTATGAGTTTAGTGGAGGTAATACTTTTATGCTCTCATATACATCTTAGGAAAATAAGTCTTCAATAAGGTCTTTTCAGGCTTGTACTATGGCCTCGCTAAGGGTTGCAAAGGAAATAATATAAGGCTAAAAATATGTATTTCTCATGGGTTGTGGTAAAAATGACTTAAGATTAAAGCGAAAATATTTTTATGAACATTTCCTTTTTCCATCGTAAATATTGCATTTTTCATTGTCATAACTTTTGCCTGAGACATTAATTAAGAATTCTTACTTGGCTTTTTCTGTACAATTTTCGCTATTTTTTCATTTTATGCTAGGAATGTTCTCTTATCTTTCAATCACATGTTCTCTTATTCTTTAATAATTGAATGTCAAGAAAAACGATTGAAAAATATCCTCCTCGGACTATTGACATATTGTGGGTTATTCAAAAACAATCTCATTCCATAACGTCTAGACTCAAATGGGGTAACTAAAGATATCTTATTAGTGTTTTGGAATTACAAAGAACCCTTGTGTCATTATAAAAATTTGCGTGAAAAATACATCACTTTTAGTCTTATATTTGCGTCATCCTCCATTTTATTTTTGAATTAAATATCTCATATTAATGCATGTATTAATTTACTTGAGTTTCTTTTTCGTATTTTTGGGTAAGTTTGAGATGTAATATGGGATGTAAATTTGCATGATCAATATATTAATATGTACTTTCAAAAAACTACCCATTTGAAAATAAACCTTTATTCATGGGAACATAGGCGGATGTAAAAGTGATTGACCTTAATAGTCTTCAAGTGAGGATAATTTTTCAAATGCGTAGGGGTATCCATTGTGACATTGTAATTCAAAGGTTCCATCATCACCCCCAGGTGGGGGAGATATCCCCTTGTCCATTCTACCACTACCAATAGTAATCCACGGTTGTTTCTTATTGTGGATTAGCTTCACCTTTCTTATCCCCAATTTCCCCTTTAGCATTCATTGGAAGGACTTCTATTTTCTTTTTCTAGATCTTGTGCTTGGGTATGGGTTGAGGCTTAAAGTATTTGGGTATATTCGTTGCATAGTCATGCCCAATTGAGAGGTATTTTTTACGGTATTGTGGTTTCCACTCATACTCAAGGTTTTATTCAAGCTCCATTCTTAAGTGATCTTTGATGAGAATACTTTCCTCTAATATGGATGTAATGTCAAACTCAAGCAACACTCTTGCATGTGTCACCCTAAGCTTTTTGGCAGTACATTCATCTATTACTATAGGTTTTCCCATTGCACCTCCAATTTTTGTGATGCTCTTTTCTCCCCAAAGGTGTAGAGATAGTTGGGCATCTTAATCGAAATGGGTAGTAATCTTAATAAGTCCTCTTTCAGTTCAAAGTCAGGTACCCATTGACGTAAGTACATAAGTATACCATATATGGAATATGATCCTCTAGCTAATACCTCATATTTGTCTTGTCCATTTTTGAAGTGAATAACGAAGTAGCCATTCTCATTGTAGTATAATTCTGGTAGAGTAATGAAGCTTTATACCTTTTCTATGAAGCTTTTCACTGAATTCATCGAGAGGTCTTCCTTTAAGGCATGTATGATCATTGCATCCTCCAGAATTTTAATTTCATTGTGACAGCCTCCTCCTCTATCTGGATTTCAATCTCACCATCAGCAATAGTTGGGGGGATAAAACCAATTGATAGTCCTCTATAATGTGGTTTTGAGTTTCGTAGCTCGGAATCGAATTCCTAGTGCGCCATTGGCTTCAAATATTATTTCGAGTCAAGATAGACATCATGTTTGTCAATGACGCATTTTTAAATACTTTTCATTTCGAATTCTATGTTCGAAATTCTAACCGTAAACCGAAATCAGAAGATTTTTATTATCAAGCTGAGTATTAGCCAATAATACCTGGGCATGATTTAAGCACGAATATTTCGCTGAATATGTCACGTCACTTTCACGAGTGAACCTTGCTTGTCAAGCAAGCAAAAATACTCATCTTTTACACAAAATCGCTTAAACCCTTTATCTACACATTGCACCATTTATTCTTTGAAAACCTTTGGTTTTCCCCTCCCTAAATCTGATTCATTGTACTTAAAAGACCCCTCTAGTTATAAAACCCTTAGCATCACTCTTTTCTCTTCTTCATTCTGATTTTCTCAAGAACTGTAAGGTAAGTTCTTATTTCTTCATTCTTAATCTCTTAGAAATCTAACCGTAAAGGAGATCAATCGCGTTACAACCCAAGGTGGGGAAGAATACATCATGACATAGTGGTTTCCGAATATGACACCTGAATCTCCCAACTATCTCAAAAGTTGGGAGCTATATTTCTTTTTATTTAGAAACCCATACTTAACAAAATGATTGTATGTTTGGATTAAGTACGGATGATTTCTTAAGCTGTATGCACTATGATAGATTAAAATATCAAGTATTGTGGTAGTTATCCATGAAAGAACACCACTCGAGAAACTAAAACGTGTAGGGATAAAAAACAACGGAGATTTTCAATCCGGTGGCCCAAGTCCCCAATTGTAGCCCTAGTCCTAGTCCCCAATTGTCGTATGGGTGAGCCAGCCTTGCTTGAGCGAGTGGTTCTAACCTGGGTGAGGGTCACACAGGGTTTTCGCTTGTTCTGGGCAATTCTAGTCGCCCGAGCGTCAATATCTCGCCCGGGGGAGACTCAAAGGGTGATTTTGACCAGTTTTTGGTGGATTTTTCGCTTGAGCGAGAGCCATGCAGGGAATTGAGTCTGCTTTGTTGAAATTATCGCTTGAGCGAGAATCTCTCGCTTGAGCGAGAAACATGTAATGTTTTGATTGGTTGATTGCTTAGAAAATAACCCAAGCTTGGGTGAGAAGTATATTTAATAATTGGGAGAGATTGTGGCTCGAACGAAGAGCCCGATGCCCAAACCAACAAACTTATACTATTACTTTTGTTCTTGCGACTTATGCAGGCCTAGATTTTGATGATGATGTCATGAGCAAGGTGATGCCTAAAAAGGATGACATGATACCACGCAGCGAGGTCGTCTGATGTAAGAGGCTAGACCATGTGACCGTCCAAGGTAATTCAACGATGGTTCGAAGTGTTAGGGATGTTATTCTTCTTTTATGTGATAACGTAAGATCGGGTCCCACAAGAAGCATTCCTTTAGGAGATGTCTTAGGATGGGCCAATCGCTTTAAAATAATTATTAAAAGATTTAATCGGCTAACCTTAGTTAGTGTGCATACTCATTACGAATAATGAAGTAGTGGAGAGGAAATTTAAGGGAGACGAACGAGCCTCACGATGTTGAGAGAGACGGCGATGGTGGTGATTCGTGAGCAAAGTCTTGAGGGAAAGTCTAGGTGAGATGAGTCCCTTGTATTCCTGGGATGAGGTATTTTGTTGGATCAGACAGTTCTCACAGCACAAACTAGACAATCTCTGATAACCTCTTTTTGCAATCAGGATCAATGAGAGGGATGCCCAGAAAGTGTTTGATATGACACCATCCTGAAATGGGCAGTTCTTCAGAACCGACCAATCATATATTAACACTAGAGCTAGTCACTAGTAGTCCTTTTCATTTCTAGTTGCCCTTGAGGCGGGTATCTATGTAGGGTACTCTTGATGCTTTGAATAAATCAGTGTATCGTGTATATTTTCAGTTTGGACGAGGATTGATTCTGCTTTGTTTTTGTATAAACATTTTTAGTTATTTCCAATAAAGAATTATTCCACGATATATTAAGTGGTTTTAGGTTACCATTAGGTAACGATCGTTGTCTTTTCCGCAATTTAGGTTACTTAACATGATGTCCCAAAAAGGAGTCAAATGTAAAGGGAAGAGTTTTACATTACAAAAAAAATACCCATTTTTGGATAATATTGTCGGAGTAATTTTCGGGGCATTACAAATTTTGTATGCATGAAATGGACATATTTCTTTTTTTAATCCATTTTACATGTATTAAAATGAAATATATGATTTAAATTATGTATGAAATACAAGTAATTCTAACCTTGAGCATATGCTACTTAAAAATGCATGACATGCATATGAGAATACATTTGATTTATTTTTGGATGTAAGAATGATATAAGAATATACGTTTTATGCTTATGATGCTTGATATGTAGCTAAGGAATGCATGTAATTTTTTCTAAAATGCATGGGAGTTTCTAAAATATGTAATTTGTGACACATATGTTTCGTAATGCATGATGTAATGATCAGATGATATATTTTGGAATGCATGAGACACCTTTATTTTAATAATAAATGAGAATATTTAAAGCAATAAAGGAAATGATTAAATGAGATAGAGAATTAGAATGCATGATATGATAATGCATGAAATGCAATGCTTGAATGCTATTTTTTATGAATGGATGCATAAATGAATAAGTATATGAATATATGAACAATGTTTTTAGGTTGATGAATGTATGGATGATATACTTTTTACTTTTCGAATGGATGAATGTTTGAACTGTGTATTTTTTTTAATATATGTATCCATGAATGGGTGAATGAGTTTTCAAATGATGTATTTTGTTTTACATGAATGAATGAGTCAATGAATGTTTGAATTATATATTTTTGAATGTATGAATGAGTGCATAAGTGAATGAATAAATGAGTGAATAGATAATTGAATTAATAAATGAGTAATACTATTTTAATGATGTAATTTTTGTTTTTGAGTTATTTGTTTATGGATGAAATGTGTAATAATGCAAAATACATGTCCTTAGGGTAATGAACCCTATTTTATGTTAATTTAGTCATTATGACAACATATGAAGTGTCACAATGAGTTGCCACATGTTATATAGTTCAGGATATCACACAGTAAAGATGAGTTACTTTTAGAATGGTGGATCCTATCAAGAGTACTTTATCTTGCGTGAAGATAATATCTACCTTTGGTGTAGAGATATCAATGTGCAATGATATCCTATACAATTAGGTCTTAGGATGATGTTTGGGTGACTTTATTTAAGGAATATTAGTCTCGCCGTATATTGAGAATCAAATAGAAATTATTGTTGACCGGTACAAATGAAAGTATGCTTAATGTGTCCTAAATGAGGTATTACAAGATTTTGGCTAATCTAAAAGTCAGAACCCTATGGTGAGGCACCAGGTATTTTGTAAGGTGTAGTCAATAAAAACTTTAGACTTCTAGGTTACTAAAGTGTATCTAATCACGAAAGAAAGGAAACCAAATATCATAGTTAGAAATGAGAGGAGACTAGCCCCCAAGTGCATATCTCACAATACCAAGAATAATTTAGGTGATTCGTCATGCTAATACTAGTGAGACAACGTCTCACACCAGACAAAGTGGATGTCCTTCCCATCTCAATCCTAATTTTTAATGTCCAAGTTCAGGACATATGTGTACAAACTTTAGTGTACAACAATGTTAGTTATGACAAGATAGAGTCTTGCTCCTATGTATTCCTATGAATAGTAGGGAATCAATACTACCTAGTTCTTCGTAGAAAAAAATTTGTTTGTTGGATTTATTTTATTTATTTGATGATTTAGCATTATTTATTTTTCGAAAGATGATTTAGAAATTATTTATGAGGCAAAATCTCTTCTTCACACCACATATCAGCTTAAAGGGATCAGTTTTAATTAATTATCCATTTCAAGTGAATTAGGCGACATCATTCGTGTCTGCACCACATATTGACTTAAAAAGATATATTTTAAATCAACTACTCACTTCAAGGTGAGTGAGATGACAACACTCATGTTTGCACCATAATTCTTTTTTAGGGAATCTTTGTTTTTAATTAGTTACCTACTTACAAAAATTAAGTGACTCAGGTAGCAATACTCATGTCTGCAATACAACTCAAACAAAAAGAAAATAATTGAGAAGAAGAAATTTTATTTACTAAATGTTTACATTTTTATTTAATTAGAATAAGGATATTTGCTTAATTATATACCCATCATTTATAAAAGAAAATAAATATTTATTATTATTATTTAAATTAATAAACTAATAAGTTAATCATTATTTAGTAATATAAAAAATAATTATTACCATAAAAACTATATAAAAATGAAATAAAATGTAAAGAATGTGCATACCTACATCTCCCAATAGAAAGGAGAAGAGGTTCACCACAAATTTCTCTCTACATATGATATCTGAAAGGATTTTTATGTATTAGATGATTTAACTTTATTTTTTTTCTTGGTGTTTTTCTTCTTTGATATTCAGGAGCTCAAGACATCTATTTATAGGAGGAATTTAAGATATATAGAAAGCAAAAGAGAATCTCTCTAATTCATGTCTCCACTCAATTGAATCATTTTATTTTTTAGAATCAAATATGTTATTAATTGAATTTATTATAAAATTTGAATATTAGATATAATATAGCTTCCAAATTAACTATAAATATCTCATCAAAACTTTATAAAGTGGCAAAATATTATTCTTATACTTATATTGATTCGACTCTAAAATTGTTGTATCCAAACTGCTTTTGTTTGGTAAAAATATAATGGAGACTTTATAAAAATCCTAACACTCTATGGCATAACCCACTTATAAGTATAAAACATAATACTTGAGTTTTATGGAGTCTAAGTGACTAGAATATTTTATTATTATTTTTATATAAGAAATGAAAATCGAAGAGTAATCCCATTTTTTTATATAAAAATAGAGTCTTTGAATTACTAGGTTAATAAGTAAAATCAAGTAACTTAAAACTATTTTTTATTTAAAAAGGTAAAAAAAAAAAAGAGAAACAAGTAAGAATTGAGTCATTTGCTATTCTTAACTAATTATGATGTAATTATTAGTGTATTTTAAAATGCAACTCAACCAAATTGATATTAAATTAATTTTATCTTGTTTGCTTACTTTTAGATTTAAAATTAATTTATTCATTGATCAAATTTTGATGAAATCAATTCTCAAAAGATTTAAATAATTTTGTCGTAGTGATTTCTGCAACTAAATCAAATTGATATTAAATTTATTTGATTTAATATAATTTGCTTATTTTATATTGCAATTCCTAATTTATTTTTTGATCAAATTTTGATGTAAGAAAATCTCTAATGATTCAAACATTTTAATTAGTTATTTTTTATATACTTTTAAGGTATATATTTTTGTTATTTTTATTTTATACAATGACCTAAGTAAAATTAGGTGTTCATCAACTTCAGGTAGCAAATATATGAATATTGTGTTAGATGAGTGAACACAATAGACAATATAAGATTAGAATTGAAAATACTATTCAAGAAAATTTGAGTAGCTCATATTATAGGAAAGATGACAGTATCGTGTCTTAGGTGATTTAGTCATTTGTGAAGAAAACTAGTATAAACCCCTATAACGATAATAGGTGAAGTTCCTAGAAATTGAGGATACCAAAAAATCATAGGAAAAATGATAAATGAAGACTTAGAAATTAATGATGTATCAATAAACATAATTTATTATATAATATTATAGTGCCGTTTGATCCATGTAATCGATCTGTGAGATAAAAACTTAGTTGTTTTTTTTTTTGTAGTTAAGCAATACAATTAAAATATTGATTATGATCAATATTAACTTTTAAATTTTAAGCACGTGTTGATTTATTTTTTAATAAATTTAATACTTAATCAAATAACAATAAAGCTGATAAATTTTCTTATTTAAATTAATGCATTAAGTACGTCACACAATATATATTTATTTCTTCATGTTATCAATATTATTGGTATCATTGTTTAGGAGCTCCACATTGGGTAACATAATAAACTTAATGTGATACTTAAACCATGAAATTATTTTATCTAATAGACTAGTCTTTTGCGTAAATTACACTGACATCCCTTGAGTTTTAGCGAAATTACGCAAACCACCCATTACTTTTTTACACCTACCCAAACCCCCTAATTTTTATACTTTCATTACACTATTCACTCGTACACGAGAAATAAGTGTAACCTTTTAAACAAAAATGTGATGAATATAATTTATTTAAACAAAACATGGTATATTGTGGAGACAAATCCAAATAATATATGCGTCAATACGTTATTATTATTTTTGGTTCGTTACGCTATAGTATAAGAGCAATTTAAACAATATCTCTTTAGAATTGTTGATGTATTTTGTAAACAAAAATAATAAAGATACATTGATTTGTATATTATTTGGACTTGTCTCCATAATATACGATGTTTTGTTTAACTTAATTGCATTTATCACATTTTTTGTTTAAAAGATTACACTTATTGAAAGTGCAAAGTGTCAAGGATTGCACTAGCAATATTTTTGCCTATGTTTTGATGAAGACAAATAGTTAATTAAAGCTTGAAGATGACTCAACAATCAACATGCCTATAACTCATTGGTGATATCTAGACTAGGTTATATGAATAAAGTCATAATTCTAAGTAGTCTGGGATGTTTGCCTTATTGAGTGAGTATAGGTGAGGTAAACCTAGATACAAGTCTCACAAGCCATTATAATTGTCATATCATATTCATGAGACATATCATCAAGTTTATTGTATATTCATGCATTAACCATATATGTTTTATGTGCATATTAGGCATAATATAATTGCTAAAACATGTATAGGAGTTAAGCATAACATATGAGTAGTTTGCCTTTTTAATCACGTTTTTAATATGCTGATTAATCGATTAACATGGTGACTTAATCGATTAACTCAATTGTTTTCTATTACAACTGTTTTTTGTTTTAACTGCTTAATTGATTGCAACGGTTTGAAGTGTCTAATATGTTTTCTATAAGTTTAGGCAAGTTGCAGAGACATGTAGCATTGCATACTATTGTTTAGAATTGATTAGAAAGCATATTTTTGTGATTTACTTTGTATTTTTCCAAGAGATATGCATGTGTCAGGAAGAGAGATTAACATGCTTTGTCGAAGTTGTTCATTGTGTATTGCATGCTGTTTTCATAGGCTTAATCGCATCCATTCTTTTCTTACATGTTCATGCATTCTTGATAGAGATTCTTAGAGAGATATTTTGTGTTTACTATTTTTGATTAACTCACATATGTATGATGGCTTGAGTGACTTGAGAGTGGGTTAATCATTGAGATTTTTCATAGTTATTGTTAGGTATCAGTGGTCTAGGAACACCTAGAGGGGGGGGGTTGAATAGGTGTAGCGGTTAACACTCACCACTTCTTGAACCAAAACCCAACTGTTGGAAAACAGTCTAGTTAATCGATTAATAGTAGGGTTTAATCGATTAACTATTGCACAGAACATAATGACGAGACAGGCAAATTGCACAGTAATTAAAACAAAATTGAACAGATATAATTCATATACTTTTACGCACAATTATTAAGTATATGGAAGTAAACAAATATCCAACTTTCCAATTACAGATTCAATTTATAATGGCAAGAAACATGAAGATAAAGAGAGAAAGAACAATGCAAAAAGGATTTTTATCCTGGTTCGTTTGGGGTCCACTAGAAACTACATCCAGGCCTCCCCTTCTGGATCAGGGAGATTTTCTTTCTTCACAATATTGAACAATGGATTCAAATACCAATTCAATTACAAGCACATAGGACGCTCCATTCTCTAAATCTAGGATCTCTAAATCCTTGGTTTGACTCTACCCTTCGCCTCTTGAGAAAACCTTTCTCACGAACTAGCCCCAGCCAAGATTCTTATCCTCAAACCAAGACCTCCTAGCCTTGTTGAAGAACTTCAATCTCTATGGTGATCTCACACCAAGAGACAAATCCAGACTACACAAAAAACACGTTAAACAATAAGGTATACTAAGCACCATAATGCTTAAAATATTACAAGATAAAGACTCAAAGATTAACCCTTTTACTAACCACTTAAGCCATCAATATTCAAATGAGTTAATCAATATCAGTATACAAATGATTTTAATGCATGATCATGTGAGCAAGATAAGAATGGATACGAAATTATGCAAAAACAGTAAGCATATGACAACAATTAAAACATCATAATCTCTCTTCTCACACATGCAACTCTCTTGCAAAAAACATAGTAAAACACGTATGCAAAATGCTCTCTAAACATCCCTATACAATAGAATGCAATGCTATTGATTTCTAAGTGATGCCTTGTATTTAAAGCATGGAGAATAAGTGGTTACATTCGTTGCAAAAACAGTTAAACAGTTAAACAGTTAAAACAGATTTAAAACATATTTCAGTTATAACACATAACAGACTTGTTAATCGATTAAGGCTTCCATTTAATCGATTAACGGGGCAACATAATGACACAAAATTCAGTTAGAATAGAAAACACATTTAAAAGAAAAGTAGTTGAGTTAATCAATTAAGTTACCACGTTAATCGATTAACTGGAACATTTATGCATATGTTTCAAATGGCAAACTTCTCATATGTTATGCACAATATACATACATGTTTTACCAATTATATTATGCCTAATATGCATATATAACATGTATGATGGATGCATGAACATACAATTAACTAGATGATGTGTCTCATGAATATGATATGTCGATTAAGATGACTTAAGAGACTAGCATCTAGGTTTACCTAACCTATACTCACTTACTACGACACACATCCCAGACTACTTAGATTATAGACTCAATTTATATCCTAGTCTAGACATGACCAAATGAGCATAACGCCTATTGATTGTTGAGCCATCTTCAAGTTTTGTTAAAATCTTGTCTTCATCAAAACACTGGCAAAGACATGCTAGTGCTATTCTTGACACTTTGCACTTACAATCTCTCCCTTTTTGTTGATGACAAACACTTCATCAAAATTCTTCAATTATTGATGGATAAGCTTGATGATGATTTTGTCGTGAGGTTGACTGAGGTTGTTGTTCTGAGAACAAAGTTAAAGCGCATTTGCTTCCTTGTAGGTAAGCAAAATTATGTACGTAAGCTTGGTAGAACAACCTGCAAAAACACTACACAAACCTGCAAAATGTATATAACACAACAAGCAATCTTTCTTCCTCTTTGGACATTATCAAAAAGATAAACGTATTCAATTCTAGTGAAAAGTTAGGAGAGTTATTATGGTTGAGACAGACTGAAATTAATCAATTTACCTTGGGTATGTAACTAATTAACCAACTGTTAAGAAGCTTGAACAAATTCACAGTTTTTACATCATTTAATCGATTAAGTGAAACTGTTAATCGATTAAATTGACAGCAAATAGCCACAGAACAGTTTGAATGACATGAGGGGTTATGCATAAGCAAATCAAGCATGGAATGATTACACATTTGATATATTTAAGTAGTTTACAATAGACACAATCATTCAACATAATTACATATACCAATCATGATCAAGATTCATTTCAAACAAATTGAGGTGCTATATGCAACATAATTAACAAGCAAGTATAAATGCGATAATTCGAAATCATTTTACCACAAAATGTAAAGTTGTAGTTCAGTAGTAGATATGAGTTATTATAATCCAAATAAAAACTTTAACGCAACACAAAACATAAGATCTTAAGAGGAAACAAGATCAACAAAGTCCATTAGCTAGGAAGACTACACTAAGGCTCTACGGGTTCCTACCTAAGGATGAGATAGACTACATAAGATCTAGGAAGACTACATAAGATCTAGCTAGGAAGACTACATAAGATCTACTGGTTGTCAGGAGTCGACGAACTACAACCACCCTTGATGAAGACACTCAGCTTGTTGAACTCAACAATCATTCTTCTATTATGAGACTCATTAGCAGACTGAATATGCTTCTGCAAGGATTGGTAATGGTTGTCAATGTATACATTCTGACGTTCCTCAAAATGCTCCAAATTCGTATGATATGAATCCTTAAGAGACTGAAAGTGAATTTCCATCCTATTATTGAGACGTTGTTCCATAGCATCCATATAAGCTTGTCCAAATGTTGGTTCTTGTTATGCATGTCCTGAATACTCCCCCTGAGTTGCAGCAAATGGCTCTTGGTTCATGTCTTGATTATCTTCACCGGAAGGATCAAGGTTGGCATTGTTGAAGTCCTCTTGATATTGCAAAGTGTTGCCATACTTGTAGATGCCCATCTTGTGAATTAAACTCTCACCAATCAAGTGATCCTTGTCTGAGCAGTCCATCACCATAATATCCGAAATATCGATATGAAGATAGTCAATTACTCGGGATATGAAGATACTATACGAAAGTAGTAGATTGAGAGACTGAGACACTATACATGATCTTCAGAATTTCATCAGTCCAGTTTAACATGATGTTCTCCTTCACAACAAACATAAACCTCAAATCATTCACGGTAGGTTGTCCATGATTTGTGTTTCTCTAAACCAATATGTAGGCAATCAAGTAGTGTAGGAGTCTGTTTTCTACGAACATGACCCAACTTTGGTCAATTCGCCTTCGACGTAGAGTTGAGGTCTACGCAAATATGACTTATACATTTCAACAACATCGAATGAGTTTTCGTTTGCCCAACCATAATCACTTACTATCTAAAATTTGCGTAATACTCCCTAACTAGAGCAGGGTAAGTATTACCTTTCAATTCCAAGAAGGGGACAACCCCTTGAGCTTGTAAGCCATACGGAAATTCAAAGTTCTGTTCTGCAAGCCAAGTCACATTCGCAAACCGGATATAGGTGGGTTTTCTTCCCTGAAATTTCTGCAACCGAGTTTCTTGTAGAATTAAAGAGTAGTATGGGTCCCCGCGGTTTTGCCTTGGTTGTGGAGGAGGCACTGCTTTTGGAGCACGCGGTGGGTGTTGTGCAATTGTCTTGATTCTGTTTCCACGTCCTTTATCCATAGCAATCAAACACTGAATCGTGATGGAGGCTTAAAGGAAGGTTGAGGAAAACCTAGGGTGAGGTTTTGAATTTAGGGAAAAAGGAATGCTTGGAAATAGGAGATGAGGAAGACGGTTTATGGAGGGAAAAAGAAATGGGGTGATTCGGTTTAGGGCTAGGATTAAGCTTAGGACGATGTTGGACTTGTTCCTCTGAGATTTGAGAGAAAAGGGGATGAATGGTGTTTTGAAAAGTATCCAAAAATGCTTATGTTTCTGATATACTAATGCCGTTAATCGATTAACAACATCTCTTAATCAATTAACCTGAGCTGAAAATGTCAGTTTTAAAATTTTTGGCCCAAGTTATCGATTAAATGAGTTACTAAATCGGTTAAATGCATTAGTTTCAACGTTTTGGATGTTTTTAAAAGCATGTATGGATTTCTAACTTAATTGGATAATCTGATGTTTAAGCTATCACATATATTTAGAGCATTTAAGATCAAAATCATGGATTTATAAAATGGGATCATAAGCATTCAATCATCATTTACAAAGCCTGAAAAAAAAGGGATCATGCAAGGCAAAGAAAAAATTAATCGAGATATTTTTCATCAAGGATTCCTGGTTCTCTTGGAAGAACATAGAAAGTATCTCGTGAGAGGGGCTTGGTGAAAATATCTGCCAATTGTTTAGTTGTTTCAACAAATTCTAAAATACAATCACCTTTTTGAACATGATCACGTAAGAAATGATGCCTTATTTCAATATGCTTTGTTCTAGAATGCAAAACGAGATTCTTAGAGAGGTTAATGGCACTTGTGTTATCACATTTAATAGGGATCTTTTCTAATATAAGCCTAAAGTCCTTAAGTTGTTGCTTCATCCAAAGGATTTGAGCGCAACACACGCCAGCGAAAATGTATTCCGCTTCAGCGGTGGAGAAAGCAATGCACGCTTGCTTTTTGCTGTGCCATGCAACTAGGGAGCCGCCTAATAGGTGACAAGTCCCACTAGTGCTTTTACGATCCAACTTATACCCAACGAAGTCGAATCGGAATAACCTACCAAGGATAGTGAGGCATCCCTAGGATACCATAATCCCATTGTAGATATCTCATGATGCGTTTCATAGCAATATAATGTGATTCTTTAGGTAAAGCTTGAAATCTAGCATACATGCAAACACTAAACATAATATCGGGGCGGCTTGCAGTTAAATATAATAAGGAGCCGATTATCCCGTGATATTTGGTTACCTCAATCGCTTTTCCCTTTTCATCTCTGTCCAGATAGCATGCAGATGCCATAGGTGTAGATGCGTCCTTACATTTCTCCATGTCGATCTTCTTCAATAATTCCTTGCAATACTGCGATTGATGGATGAAGATGCCACTTTCCATTTGTTTGATTTGAAGTTCAAGAAAGAAGGCCAGCTCACCCATCATCGACATCTCAAACTCTCCCTACATCAACTCGGAAAACTCCTTACAAAGGATGCATTAGTAGATCCAAAGATAATATCATCAACATATATTTGTACGAGTTAAACATGATTATCAGATCTACGGATGAATATAGTGGTTTCGACCAAACCTCTTTCGAACCCTTTTTCTATAAGGAATGAACTCAATCTATTGGTACCAGGCTCTAGGAGCCTGTTTTAGGCCATAGAGGGCCTTCTTGAGTTTATATACATGGTTCGGGTATTTGAGTTTTCAAACCCTGGTGGTTGGTCTACGTACACATCCTCTTGAATATATCCATTTAAAAAGGCCCTTTTAATATCCATTTGAAAATGTTTAAAGTTCATGATTGATGCAAATGACAAGAGCATCCTAATGGCCGCAAGTCTGGCTATAGGAGCGTAGGTCTCATCATAATCGATGCCCTCCTCTTGGTTGTAGCCTTTGGCCACTAGGTGAGTCTTATTTCTAATTATTAAGCCAAATTCATCTAGCTTATTATGGAAGACCCATCTGGTGCCAATAACGGGATGATCTTTTGGTTTGGGGATCAAATCCCACACATTATTTCGCTCAAACTGGTTTAGCTCTTCTTGCATGGCTATACCCCAGTGTACATCCTCGATGGCTTCATCGTTGGTCTTAGGCTCTATTTGGGACATGAATGCAACAAAATTACAAAAGTTTCGTAAAGAGCTATGGGTTACCACTCCCGTAGTTATATCACCTAGCACCTTATCGAGTGGATGATCCTTTTTAGTTTTCCACGCGATAGGCATTTCCTAATGTTGCTCTGTTTCGGTTTTCTCTACTTCTTGTTGGATTTCTATGTCCTAGTATGGTACTTCTTCAAGTGTACCTGAAATATCATCAGAAACGACCTTTCTCTTCTCTTTTGGAGAAGATTCATCAAAATGGACATGAATAGACTCTTCTATTTGCATGGTATATTTATTAAACACACAGAATACTTTGCTATGTAATGAATATCCTAAAAATATGCCCTCATAAGCTTTCGAGTCAAATTTTCCTAAACTTCTTTTTCCATTATTCAAAATAAAACATTTGCAACTGAAAGCATAAAGATGATCAATATTTGGTTTTCGACCTTTAAAACTTTCATAAGGATTTTTTGAAGAAGTAGGTCTAAGTAATATTCTATTTATTACATAACATGTTGTGTGAACTGCATCATCCCAGAAATACTTTGGGACCTTGCTTTCATTTAGCATAGTCCTTGCGAGTTCCTCTAGAACTCTATTTTTCCTCTCAACAACTCCATTTTGTTGAGGGGTACGAGGTGCTGAGAACTGATGCATAATACCATGTTTATCACAGTATTTATTAAATTTATGATTTTCAAATTCTCCGCCATGGTCGGATCAAATGTAAATAATCTTTAGGTTAGACTGGTTTTGGATTTGTTTGGCTAGACATTTAAAATATTTATAGGCACCACTCTTTGATGCTAAAAATAAAGTCCAAGTGAATCTAGAAAAATTGTCGACAATAACTATGGCGTAATAGCTCCCACCAAAACTCATAATTTGTGATGGTCCAAACAAGTCCATATGGAGAAGCTCCAATGGTCTAGTAGTGGATATCACATTCTTTTTATTAAAAGAATTACTGACTTGTTTACATTTTTGACACATGTCACATGAATCTTGAGTTTTAAAATCGAGTTTTGGAAGACCGATTACTAAGTTATTTTTCTAAATGCTTCACATGTATGTCAGCGACGCGTCTATGCCAAAGCCAAATGTCATCTTCTTTTGAAATAAGACATTTTCAGAAAAGGGAAGTGACATCCTCCTAATTAACCATATAGATATTATTTACCCGATGCCCGACAAACTTAACATTATTAGATAATTCATCACGAATGATACAACAATCAAAATCAAAAGACACAATATTACCTTTCTCGCATAATTGGCTTATACTCAATAAATTGTGTTCCAAACCTTCTACGTAGAGAACGTTCTCGATTATTGTGTGTGTTGAGTTGCCAATCTTCTTGGTGCCTAAGAGTTTTCCTTTGTTGTTGTCTCCATAAGTGACGAATCCCTTTTCTTTCAACGACAAGTCTAGGAATTTTGATTGTCCCCAGTCATATGTCTCGAACAGCCGCTATCAAGATACCAATTTTGTCCGTGTGTTCAAAGACATGCCTGCAATATAGATCACCTGCTAGACTCAGGTATCCAAATTATGTTGGGTCCTTTTTTGTTAGTGACTAGGGAGTTATCTCCCTTTCTTACCCAAGCGTAAACACCACTAGGTATCCCATATCTCCTTATATAATAGGAATGAGAAGTATGACCATAAGTGCCATAGTAATGGTATGTAGGAACTCTATTTTGCTTGTTTGAATTTCTATATTGACGTGTTAGAGGTCTCCTATATGGTCTATTTTTATGGGATGGGGGAACATATCCTAATCCAGTATGGTCACCTACATTTTTTGTTTTGCTAAGCAAGGTGTCTAATTGGTTTTTACTATTTGCGAGTTTTGCGAGTTTTTCATCCAGTTTAAAATTTTCGTTTTTCAAGCCCTCGCAAGACTCACAAGTAGTATTTTGACATAAGTTATTATTTGAGCAATCACATGAAGCACAAGAAAAAATTAGATCTAATGTTTCTCTTTCCAATTTTAACTCATCTAATTCTTTCTGCAATTGAATTATTTTTTGTTGGTTTAGCAAAATTAATCTTTTTCTCGCGTTACTTAACTTTGCTAATTTTTTAAGTTCTTCATGCATCTCAACATAAGAACTATATAATATTTCATATGAGGGAGAGTCAGAAGAAGAAGAGGATATGTCAGAGTATACCTCATCTGAAGTATCCTTGCTACCTGATCCGCAAACCTCATCTGTAATAGTCATTAAGCACAGCTTCACGGTCTCCTCTTCATCCGAGGTGCTTGATGTTGTTTCTTCCTCCGGTACATCCCAGATGATGTATGCTTTCTTTGATTTGAAGTCCCGGGGATTGCTCTTCTCTGAATCAACTCTTTTCAGATAAGTAGGGCATTGATACTTCATGTGTCCTGGCTTACCACATTCATGGCAAGTGAAGTGCTCTTTTGTCTTGCCTTTCTTTGTTGATTCTTGAGCTTCTTTCTTTTGGAATCATCTAAGTCCTCCTTTCTTCTTCAAGAAACTTCCCAATTTTCGTACTAGGAGGTTTAGCGTTTCCTCGTCAATTTCTGAATCGGAGTCTTCATTATCTATCTCTTCAATGGGTTGTGACATTGAAGCTTTGAGAGAGATTCCCTTCTTTTTGCGATCAGACTCCTCATGCATAGTCAAATGCCCAAGCTCCGTCTCATGCTCCTGAAGATTTACAAAGAGTGTTGCCAAAGGCATGGAGTCTAGATCCTTGGACTCCATGATTGTTGTTACTTTCGGTTGCCATCTTCTGTCAAGAAAGCGTAAGACTTTATTAGTGAGCTCTCCTTTGGTGAACACCTTATCTAAAGCGATAAGATGGTTGATGATGTGAGTGAATCATTTTTGCATATCGCCAATTGATTCCCTCGGTAGCATACGAAACAATTTGTATTCGTGAGTTAGCGCATTTAACCGGGCGCGCTTGACTTTGCTAGTGCCTTCGTGAGTCACTTGTAAAGTGTCCCACATTTCCTTGGCACTTTGACATTGGGACACCCGAAAGAATTCATCGTAGGATATCTATCTCTTCGATGGGTTGTGATGTTGAAGCTTTAAGAGATATTCCCTTCTTTTTGCGATCAGACTCCTCATGCATTGTCAGACGCCCAAGCTCCATCTCATGGTCCTGAAGCTTTCCAAAGAGTGTTGCCAAAGGCATGGAGTCTAGATCCTTGGACTCCATGATTGTTGTTACTTTCGGTTGCCATCTTCTGTCAAGAAAGCGTAAGACTTTATTAGTGAGCTCTCCTTTGGTGAACACCTTATCTAAAGCGATAAGATGGTTGATGATGTGAGTGAATCATTTTTGCATATCGCCAATTGATTCCCTCGGTAGCATACGAAACAATTTGTATTCGTGAGTTAGCGCATTTAACCGGGCGCGCTTGACTTTGCTAGTGCCTTCGTGAGTCACTTGTAAAGTGTCCCACATTTCCTTGGCACTTTGACATTGGGACACCCGAAAGAATTCATCGTAGGATAGGGTCGATGTAATGATGTTCTTGGCGCGAAGGTTGAACTGGACCTTCTTGTGCTCCTCATTGGTCCATAAGCATTTTGGCTTTTCTTTCGGTTCGCCATCCACTAAGTGAAGTGGGGAGAAGGGCCCACCAATTATGGATTCCTAAATATCCGAATCAATAGCCTCAATGAATATTTTTAGTCGGACATTCCAGTAGGCGTAACCCTCGCCATTGAATACGGGAGGGCGGGTAATGGATGCGGCATCACCACCCAAGGGGTTGGTGGAACCCATTTTAATTCCCTTCGGATCATGCGCATGCGGTTGAGCTAGCACGTCGTACTAGCTCTGATACGACTTGTTAGGTATCAGTGGTCTTGGAACACCTAGAAGGGGGGGTTGAATAGGTGTAGTGGTTAACAATCACCGCTTCTACAACCAAAACCCAATTGCTGGAAAACAGTCTAGTTAATCGATTAACAACAGGATTTAATCGATTAACTATTGCACAGAACAGAATGATCAGACAGGCAAATTGCACAATAATTAAAACAAAATTGAACAAATATAATTCAGATATTTTTATGCACAATTATTAAGTATATGGCAGTAAACAAATATCCAACTTTTCAATTATTGATTCAATTTATAATGGCAAGAAACATAAAGAAGATAAAGAGAGAAAGAACAATGCAAAAAGGATTTTTATCCTGGTTCGTTTGCGTTCCAATGCAAACTACATCCATGCCTCCCCTTCTGGATCAGGGATATTTTCTTTTTTCACAATATGGAAAAATGGATACAAATACTAATTCAATTACAAGCACATCGCCTCTTGAGAAAACCTTTCTCGCAAACTAGCCCCAGCCAAGATTCTTATCCTCAAATCAAGACCTCCTAGCCTTGGTGAAGAACTTCAATCTTTGTGGTGATCTCACACCAAGAGACAAATCCAGACTACACAAAAAACACGTTAAACAACAAGTTATGCTAAGCACAATAATGCTTAAAATATTACAAGATAAAGACTCAAAGATTAACCCTTTTACTAACCACTTAAGCCATCACTATTCAAATGAGTTAATCAATATTAGTCTACAAATGATTTCTCTCCATCAAAATCTAATGCATGATCATGTGAGCAAGATAAGAATAGATACGAAATTATGCAAAAACAGTAAGCATATGACAACAATTAAAACAACATAATCTCTCTTCTCACACATGCAACTCTCTTGCAAGAAACACAGTAAAACACGTAAGCCAAATGCTCTATAAACAGCCCTATACAATAGAATGCAATGCTATGGGTTTCCGAGTGATGCCTTGTATTTATAGCATGGAGAATAAGTGGTTACATTCATCGCAAAAACAGTTAAATAGTTAAACAGTTAAAACAGATTTCAGTTATAACACATAACAAACTAGTTAATCGATTAAGGCTTCCATTTAATCGATTAACGGGGCAACAGAATGACACAGAATTCAGTTAAAACAGAAAACACATATTTAAAAGAAAAGCAGTTGAGTTAATCGATTAAGTTACCACGTTAATCGATTAACTGGAACATTTATGCATATGTTTCAAATGGTAAACTTCTCATATGTTATGCACAATATACATACATGCTTTACCAATTATATTATGCCTAATATGCACATATAACGTGTATGATAGATGCATGAACATAGAATTAACTAGATGATGTATCTCATGAATATGATATGTCAATTAAGATGGCTTAAGAGACTAGCATCTAGGTTTACCTATCCTATACTCACTTACTACGGCACACATCCCACACTACTTAGATTATAGACTCAATTTATATCCTAGTCTAGACATGACCAAATAAGCATAAGGCCTATTGATTGTTGAGCCATCTTCAAGCTTTATTAAAACCTTGTCTTCATCAAAACACAGGCAAAGACATGCTAGTGCTATTCTTGGCACTTTTCACTTTCAGTTTTATTTTGAGCATTTTAGTGCTTGGTAAACCTTGTTTTTTGTAATCTGTTTTTGTATATTGGATTATTCTCTTGGTGTCTTACACCATTGAGATAGAGTGATTCTTCACCAAGAATAGGAGGTCTTGAATTGAGAACGAGAATCTTGGCTGGGGCCGGTTCGTGAGAAAGGTTTTCTCAGGCGATATGGATAGTCAAACCAAGGATTAGAGGTTCTAGGAATTCAAGAAAGAAGCATCTCGAGTCTTGTAAATTGAATTGGTTTATTGATTATACTTGTATTCATTATATTGAAGAAGAAAATCTCCCAAGATCAGAATGGGAGGTCTGGATATAGTTTGTAGTAGACCGCAAACGAACCAGGATAAAAATCCATCTGTGCAAGTTGTTCTCTCTTAATCTCATTTATAATTCTTACTATTTTTAATTCGATTTTGTAGCTGATATTTTGCATGCTTATACCTTGATGTATTCTTGTTAATATTGGATAAAGATATCTGATGTATATCTGCTTATATTTTGATAAATAACTGTGCAAATTGCTGCTTTGATAATTATGTTTTTGTTGTGCGTTAATCGATTAAGCCCACTCGTTAATTGATTAACTGGGCTGTTTCCATAACTGGGTTTTGGTGAGAGAAGCGGTAATTGATAACCGCTAAACCTATTAAACCCCCCTTCTAGGTGTGTCTAGGCCACTGATACCTAACAAGTGGTATCAGAGCTAGTACGACGTGCTAGCTCAACCGTATCTGCGTGATCCTAAGGGAATTAAAATGGGTCCACCAACACCATTGGTGGTGATGGCGCATCCATTAACCGCCCTCCCGTATTCAGTGGCGAGGGACATGCTTACTGGAAAGTTCAATGAAGATTTTTATTGAGGCATAGATTCGGATATTTGGGAATCCGTAAACAGTGGGCCATTTGTCCCACTTCACTTAGTGGATGACGAATCGAAAGAAAAACCTAAAAGCTTGTGGACCGATGAGGAGCGCAAAAAGGTTCAGTATAATCTTCATGCTAAAAATATAATTACCTCGACCCTATCATATGACGAATTCTTTTGGGTATCTCAATGTCAAAGTGGCAAGGAGACGTGGGACACTTTACAAGTGACTCACGAGGGCACTAGCGAGGTCAAGTGCGTTAGGCTTTATGCGTTGACACATAAATACAAATTATTTCGTATGTTACCAAGTGACTCAATTGGCGATATGTAAAAGCGACTCACTCATATTATTAATCATCTTATTGCTCTAGATACAATGTTTACCAAAGGAGAACTCACTAACAAAGTTTTATGCTGTCTTGACAGGAGATGCCAACCTAAAGTGACAACTATCATGGAGTCCATCATCCCCTTTTCTCTCAAATCTGAGAGGAACAAGTTCAACATCATCCCTAAACTTAACCTATCCTAAACCGAATACACCAACCCCATTTCCACTCCATAAACCTTCTTTTCCATTACCAATTTCCAAAGAAATCCGCTTCCCCCAAATTCTAAACCCTAAGTTAGGTTTTCCTTGAATCTCTCCATTAAACCTTCAACTCAGTTCGGTTTTCAGCTAAAATGGAGAGAGGACGTGCAAAAAGGGTCAAGACAACTGCTCAACATCCACCACATGCTCCAAAACCTATTCCATCAAGTCAACAGGCAAGGCAGGACCGTGGGGACCCATATTACTCGTTGATTCTGCAAGAAACCCGGTTTCTTAAATTTCAGGGAAGGAAACCCACATACATAAGGTTTGCGAATCTGACTTGGTTAGCGGGACAGAACTTTGATTTTCCGCATGGTTTTCAAGCACAAGGGGTTGTCCCCTTCTTGGAATTGAAAGGTAATATCTACCCTGCTCTAGTTAGGGAATATTATGCGAATTTTAGATATAAGGATGGAAAGTATTGGTCGATGATTGCTGGAAAGTTGTTTGAGCTGAATAAGGATATATTTATGAACGTGTGTGGTTTATCGTGTAATGGTGCTAGTTTAGGAGATTGTGGTTGGGCCAACAACAAAACTTTTGATGCTACTGAAATGTATAAGTCTTGTTTGAGGAGACCTCAGTTGAATGTTTAGGGTGAATTAACAAAAGTTGGGTAGTTTTCCGTAGAGAATAGGCTCCTGCATTATTTGATTGCCTATATTCTGATTTAGAGGAACACAAATCATGCACAACATACCTTGAATGATTTGAGGTTCATGTTTGCTATAAAGGAGAATGTGATGATCAACTGGCCTGAAGATATTCTGAAGATCATGTATAGCGTCTCTATATCACAATCAAGGCTGCTTCCCTATAGTATTTTCATTTCGCGTATGATTGACTATTTGCATCTTGATGTTTCAGATACTATAGTTATGGAATGTTCTGATAAGGATCATTTGATTGATGAGAGTCTGATTCATAAGATGGGAATATACAAGTATGGCAACACATGGCAATATTAGGACGATTTTAACACTGTGAACCTTGACCCCTCTGGTGAGGATGATCAAGATAATACTCAAGAGCCATATGCTACTACTCAGGGGGAGTCTTCTGGACATGCATCACAAGAACTAGTTTTTGGACAAGCTTACCTCGATGCTATGGAACAACGTCTCAACAATAGGATGGATCTTCACTTTCAGTCTCTAAATGACTCATACCATATGGATCTGGAGAATTTTGAGGAGTGTCATAATGCCTACATTGATAACCATTATCAAGCCTTGAGGAACTTCGTTTAGACAACTGCTGATTCACAAAATAGGAGGTTGTGTGCAAAGTTCAACAAGTTGAGCACCCTCATCAAGGATGGTGGTAGCTCGATCATCCGTGACAACAAAAACCCTCCATCTCATCCCTAGTTAGGAGGCCTTAGATCTTTAGGTTTATCCTTCCTATTTTATGGACTTTGTTGTTTCTTGTTTCCCTCTTGAGAACTTATTTTCCACTTTTGATTTTGCATATTTGGTCTGTAATAGCTTAGACTCTTATCTTCTATTAAACTTACTTTGGTACTATGCTGACTTGTACCTTACTGATTTGCAATTGAAACAATGCTTTAATGATTTCAAATTGTCTTTCTCATGCTTAAATGGTTAATTATGTTACAAATAGCATATAATTATGTTTAATGGATCTTGATCATGTTTGGTGTATGTATCCATATTGAGTGATTAAGCCTGCTTCTTACTGTTCCATTATATCACTGCTTAATCATTCCATGCTTAATTTTAATTACCATAGCCTTTCATACCATTAAATCAGTTATGTTGTTGTTTGCTGCCCATTTAATCGATTAAGCTCTGTTGTTAATCAATTAAATGATGTATAAAGTGCATTTGTTCAAGTTCCTTACAGCTGGTTGATTAATTAAACGCCCAAAATTAATTGATTAATTACAGTCTGTCATAACCCAAATAACTCTTCTGACTTTTGACTAGAATTGAATATTTGTATCTTTTTGATAATGTCAAAAGGGGGAGAAAGGTTGTTTGTTGTGTTTGATGTTATTTGCATGTTGTTATAAGAGCTTCCGTATTAATCATTGCTTACCTAAGGGGGAGAGCAAAGTGCTTCAACTTTGAATTTCACAACCATAATGCAAATGTACAACATCGTCAAGCTAATTCATCAAATGTAACGTACTATTTTGATGTGGTGTCTGTCATCATCAAAAAGGGGGAGATTGAAAGTGCAAAGTGTCAAGAATTGCACTAGCAATGTTTTTGCCTATGTTTTGATGAAGACAAGGAGTTAATTAAAGCATGAAGATGGCTCAACAATCAACATGCCTAGAACTCATTGGTCATATCTAGGCTAGGTTATATCAATAGAGTCATAATTCTAAGTAGTCTGGGATGTATGCCTTAGTGAGTGAGTATAGGTGAGGTAAACCTAGAGGCAAGTCTCACAAGCCATTATAATTGTCATATCCTATTCATGAGACATATCATCTAGTTTATTGTATCTTCATGCCTTAACCGTATATGTTATATGTGCATATTAGGCATAATATAATTGCTAAAATATGTATAAGAGTTAAGCATAACACATGAGTAGTTTGTCTTTTTAATCACGTTTATAATATGCTGATTAATCGATTAACGTGGTGACTTAATCGATTAACTCAATTGTTTTTTGTTACAACTATTTTCTATTTTTACTTCTTAACTGATTGCAACGGTTTGAAGTGTCTAATCTGTTTTGTATAAGTTTAGGCAAGTTACAGAGACGTGTAGCATTGCATACCATTGTTTAGAATTGATTAGAGAGCATATTTTCGTGATTTACTTTGTATTTTGCATAGAGAAATGCATGTGTGAGGAAGAGAGATTAATATGCTTTGTTGAAGTTGTTCATTGTGTATTGCATGTTGTTTTCATAGGCTTAATCTCATCCATTCTTTTCTTACATGTTCATGCATTATTGATAGAGATTCTTAGAGAGATATTTTGTGTTTACTGTTTTTTATTAACGCACATATGCATGATGGCTTGAGTGACTTAAGAGTGGGTTAATCTTTGAGATTTTTCATAGTTAAATTTTGAGCATTTTAGTGCTTGGTAAACCTTGTTTTTTGTAATCTCTTTTTGAATATTGGATTAGTCTCTTGGTGTCTTACCACCATTGAGATAGAGTAATTCTTCACCAAGGATAGGAGGTATTGAATTGAGAACAAGAATCTTGGCTGGGGCTAATTCACGAGAAAGGTTTTCTCAGACGATGGGGATAGTCAAACCAAGGATTAGAGGTTCTAGGAATTCAAGAAAGAAGCATGTTGAGTCTTGTAAATTGAATTGGTTTATTGATTATACTTGTATTCAATATAGTGAAGAAGAAAATCTCCCAAGATCAGAATGGGAGGTCTGGATGTAGTTTGCAGTAGACCGCAAACGAACTAGGATAAAAATCCATCTGTTCAAATTGTTCTCTCTTAATCTCCTTTATAATTCTTATTGTTTTCAATTCGAATTTGAAGCTGATATTTTGCATGCTTATACCTTCTTGTATTCTTGTTAATATTGCATAAAGATATATGTTGTATCTATGCTTATCTGTTGATAAATAACTGTGCAACTAGCTGCTCTGATAATTCTGTTTCTGTTGTGCGTTAATCAATTAAGCCCACTAGTTAATCGATTAACTGGGTTGTTTCCAGAACTGGGTTTTGGTGCGAGAAGCGGTGATTGATAATCGCTACACCTATTCAACCCCCCTTCTAGGTGTGTCTAGGCCACTGATACCAAACACTTATTTCTCATGCAGGAGTTATCAGTATAATGAAAGTATAAAATTATAGGGTTTTGTGTAGGTATAGAAAAGTGAGGGGTGATTTATGTAATTTAGCTAAAACTTAGTGGGAGTCAGAGTACTGTACACTAGTCTTTTTCGTTGACTCTCCTCATGTGCTTAAGTCCTAACAATCGGTGCTTTCATTGAGAATTGTGTCATGGAAAAGGACTACCTATAGGCTGAGTGAAGCCACCAAAAGAGAAAATGCTACTACCATCAAGGGGACGACAACGTTAGGATTCCCACAATGGGTAGCATAATAAACTCAATATGATACTTAAGTCAAAATTCTCTCTCACCTAATAGACGAGTCTTTTGGGTTGGTTATCCTTATGTGCTTAAGTCCTAATTCATTATTTAAAATAAACACTTCATTTGATAGGTGCATAAGTCATGATCATTTGTTGATGATGAGGTCCACGGGTTGCCCATGTAATCATTTATCATGTACTTGTCATAAAAAATTTGGGTCTCATTCACTCATGTATACCGATTCATCCTTACCTCACTTGAAAAAATGGAGTTGGTATAAAATTGTTTCAATTTTGGATTGAGCAAGCTTTTGTAACTATGTTGAACCTTGCTAATTATGTTAAATAGAATTTGTTTTTGCATGAATCTTGAACATATCTTAATTGTGTATTATAATTGAATGATTGAAATATGCTTTAAAAGTAAAATTGCCTAACAAGTGCTAATAAGTGGTGATAATGGCATCTAACAAGTGGCATACATATATGTTTAATCATTCCATGTCTAAATTGTTTACATAATGGATATGTCATGCAAAATCTGTCTATATTCAATTTTAGAGTCAGAAATCAATGCATTTGTTTAAGCTTCTCAAACTGGTTATTGCTTATGCTAATAATTACAGTTTCCCAAAATAAATTGTTATATCTCTTCTTACTTTTTGATAATGCCAAAAGGGGGAGAAAGGTTGCTTGTTGTATTTGATGTTATTTGCAGGTTGTTATAATAGCTTCCGTATTATTAATCATTGCTTACCTAAGGGGGAGAGCAAAGTGCTTCAATTATGCAAATGTACAACATCATAAAGCTAATTCATCAAATATAACGTATTATTTGATGTGGTGTTTTTGTCATCATAAAAAAGGGGGGGATTGAGAGTGCAAAGTGTCAAGGATTGCATTAGCAACGTTTGCCTATGTTTTGATGAAGACAAGGAATTAGTTAAAGCTTGAAGATGGTGACTTATTAGACTTAGGTTATAATTCTTTATTATCTTTTTAGAAGTCTAAAATGCTTTCCATAGATATTGAGTCTAGGTTAGGTAAACCTAGGTGTGAGTCTCACAAGATTTAATAAAGGAATTAATTCACTAAAATGAGACATCATCTAGAAGTATATGCTAATTAGGTTCATGCATTTTATACATTGATTATATGCATTAGAGGTATTATATTTGAAAATCATGCATTGCATGAGCATATATCATATAAGTAGTTTACCATTTAATCATGTATTAAAAATTCACTAGTTAATTGATTAACCCCATGGCTTAATCGATTAACGTGAGTGTTTTCTGTTGTTTCAAGTGCATAACTGAAAAACCGTTTTTAGAGGCAATATTTGTTTTGTATAAATAATGGTTAATTGCAGAAACGACTAAGAGAGAAAAAACACAGAGAAAAGAGATAGATCATCATTGTTAGAATCTATTAGAGAGTGTTGAATTAGGAGAAAGATTAGATCATGATAAGGCTTTAGTCTTCATATTCATATTGCATGATTCTTTGAAAAGCTTTCTTGCATCATTCTTGTGTTTCTTGAAAAGAAAAAGAGATAGTTTTTTTTATGATTGTATATTTTCAGAAACTGCATGTATGAACATTCATATTAGACTAGGATGTCTTACGATTTCTTGCTTAGGTTTCAGGCTTTGATCTTTATTGTAATATCTGAGTATTAAGTACTCATTCATAACTCAAAACATTGTTATTCAAGGATTGGGAAAATCCTAGCTGCGGTTAGGTAAGGTGTTCTTCACACAAAGACTTGGAGGTCTTGGGATAAAGAGTGATACCTTGGCATGGGCCGAATCACGGTAAGA
>NW_017727734.1:124154-132134 GCF_001865875.1 Lupinus angustifolius | reverse complement strand
GGAGGCAGTTTTGGGAAAGGTCAAACCAAGGGTGACGAAGTTCTTTGGGTTCAAAGAAAGGAGCGTTCGAGTCTTGTATTTGGAAGCGTGTATGTAACGTACATTGTGTTCTATAGTGAAGAAGGAAAATCTCCCATATCAGAAGGGAGGACTGGATGTAGTTTTGCAGTGGACAACAAAACAAACTAGGATAAAATCCCTGCGCAATCTTTTCTATCCCTTTCTCTTTTATATTTCAAGATGTTTTAATGCGAGTTTGGAGCTAATATTTTGCATACTTGTTCCTTGCTATGTTATTGTTAATCTTGCATAAAAGTATCTGTTGTATATCTGTTTGTGTGTTGGTTAATAACTGTGCAAGTTGTTGTTCTGATCATTCTGGTTTTGTTATTGGTTAATCGATTATGAACAGTTCTTAATCGATTACATGAGCATTTTTCAGCAAGTGTGTAAAAAACCCCCTTCTAGGTGTATTCTGCCACTAATACCTAACAAGTGGTATTAGAGCTAGTACGTCTTGCTAGCTCAACTGTATCTGCGTGATCCTAAAGGGACTACATATGGGCTCTAATAACCCATTTGGTGGTGATGGCAAATCCATTAACCGCCATCCCGTATTCAGTGCCGATGGCTATGCCTATTGGAAGGTTCGCATGAGAATCTATATCGAGGCAATAGACACGGACATTTGGGATTCCGTTGTCAATGGTCCTTTTATTCCACTTCATATGGTGGATGGCGAGTCTAAAGAAAAGCCTAAACGCTTATGGATGAATATTGAGAAAAGAAAGGTCCAACATGACCTTAAGGCCAAGAACATTATTACTTCGGCCTTATCTTATGAAGAATTCTATAGAGTCTCGCAGTGCCTTAATGCAAAAGAAATGTGGGATACGTTGCAAGTTACCCATGAAGGCATAAATGAAGTTAAGCGCGCTAGACTAAATTCGCTTACGCATGAGTATGAGTTATTGTGCATGCTTCCTAATGAATCTTTATGTAATATGCAAAAACGTTTTACTCATGTTGTTAATCATTTGGTCGCCCTTGATAAAACTTTTACTAATGCTGATTTGTCTAACAAAGTTTTGCGTTGTCTTGATACGAAATGGCAACCAAAGGTAATTGCGATAATGGAGTCAAAGAACTTAGACAACATGCCATTAGCTACTCTGTTTGGGAAACTCCAAGAACATGAAATGGAGTTAGGGCGCTTGACAATGAATGAAGAGTCAGACAAGAAGAAAATCACACTCAAGGCTACATGATATCAGGAAGATCAAGAAAGTGAGGATTCTAGTTCAGATTCTGATTCCGATGAAGACTTGACTCTCCTATTTGAAAAATTCAAGAAATATCTCAAGAAGAAAGGAGGGACCAAGAATCTAAAGAAAGAAGCCAAGAACTCAACCAATAAAAGCAAGATTCACAAAGAAGGCTTCACTTGCTATGAGTGTGGAAAATCAGGCCACATGAAGCATCAGTACTCGAGCCACCTCAAGAAATTCGATAACAAGAAGAGCAACTCTCAAATGTCCAAGTCAAAAGAAGCATACATTGTTTGGAACGATTATGAGAAAGATTCGACTTCAAGCTCATCTGATGAGGAGAAAAATTCAAAAGTAATCCTTATGGCACAAGTGCATGAGAAGTGCACATCTAGTGATCAAGATGATTTTATTGAGGTACATTCCTATACTTCATCAGGCTCTAATGACTCTCCTCCATACGGTGAATTATATGCAGCTTATGTCGAAATGCATGAGGAGCTAAAGAAAATTGTTAAAATAAATATAGATAGAAAATAGTTATTTCCTTGCATGAAAAGAAAATAATTGAAATGCAAAAGGAATTAGATGAACTTAAACTTGAAAATGAAACTCTTGATCTTATCTATGCATGTGCCTCATGTGATTGCTCTACTTCTAAATTATGTCAACCCTCTATATGTGATACTTGTGAGAATTTAAATGCTGAAAATTCTATTTTGAAACAAAAACTTTCAAAGCTCACATATAGTCAAGAAAACCTTAACACATTGCTTGCTAATACAACAAATGTTGGTAACCGATCTGGAATTGGATATAAACCTGAACCTAAGAAAAGACCATATAGAAATCTAGTAGTTCATATGCATAAGAAGTCAAATATTAACGTGCCTACTTGTTTCTATTGTGATACACATGGTCACACATGCACTACATGCTTTATTAGAAAATTTGGTGTGCCAAGTGGCAAATATGTTTGGATAAATAAGGGGCAAGATCCCTTAGCTGCTAACAAAAAGGGACCCAAAATAACTTGGGTACCCGAAAGAGACAAGTAAATTGTGTTTGCAGGTGTGCCAAAGGACATTTGAGCATCAAGGGAAAAATCAACAAAAGATGTTCTAGGCACAAGGTTTAAGAGTAGATCAAGGTTATTAAGAAGAAAATTTACTGAGAAAGGTTGTTAAATGAGCTTCCGTATTATGCTACCTACCAAGAGTACTTCTCTAAGTAATAAAGGGAGAGAAGATAAAGGGAAGAACAATGAAAGGGGGAGCAACGCATTTTGAATGTCAAATATACAACTTTGATTATATCATCAAACTTTTCATCAAACAAGTGGTAATCTTGACCTATCACCAAAGGGTAAGTAATCTTAAAATTGTGCTTAAAATTGTGCTTAAAACTGTCAACTTTCTGTCATTAATCGATTAACCCTCAGTATAATCGATTAAATGAGTTGCAGTAGCTAAAGCTTTCTGAAATAAATCATTTTAATCGATTCAATTTTGTGATAATCAATTACCTGGGGTCAATTTTTTTTGAAATTTAATTCTTGTTGTTTTGTGGCTTACGTCTATATTTTTGAGTCAAGTACATCTCATGGTTATGGTTGTACCATCTTTTAACATTTTGTAACTATTTTGAACCTTGCTAATTATGTTAAATAGAATTTATTTTTGCATGAATCTTGAACATGTCTTAAATGTGTATTATAATTGAATGATTGAAATGTGCTTTAAAAGGAAAATTGCCTAACAAGTGCTAATAAGTGGTGATAATGACATTTAACAAGTGAAATACATATATGTTTAATCATTCCATGTCTAAACTGTTTACAAAATGTATATGTCATGCAAAATCTGTCTATATGTAGTTTTAGAGTCAGAAATCAATGCATTTGTTTAAACTTCTCAAACTGGTTATTGTTTATGCTAATAATTACAGTTTCCCAAAATAAATTGCTATATCTCTTCTTACTTTTCGATAATGGCAAAAGGGGGAGAAAGGTTGCTTGTTGTGTTTGATGTTATTTGCAGGTTGTTATAATAGCTTCTGTATTATTAATCATTTCTTACCTAAGGGGGAGAGCAAAGCGCTTCAATTATCAAATGTACAACATCATCAAGCTAATTCATCAAATGTAACGTATTATTTGATGTAGTGTTTCTCGTCATCAAAAAGGGAGAGATCGAGAGTGCAAAGTGTCAAGGATTGCATTAGCAACATTTGCCTATGTTTTGATGAAGACAAGGAATTAGTTAAAGCTTGAAGATGGCTCAACAATCAACATGTCGAGGGCTCAAGTGGCGACTTATTAGACTTAGGTTATAATTCTTTATTATCTGTTTAGAAGTCTAAGATGCTTGCCATATATATTGATTCTAGGTTAGGTAAACCTAGGTGTGAGTCTCAGAAGACTTAATAAAGTAATTAATTAATTAAAATGAGACATCATCTAGAAGTATATGATAATTAGGTTCACGCATTATATACATTGATTTTATGCATTAAATGTATTATATTTGGAAATCGTTCATTGCATGAGCATATATCATATAAGTAGTTTACCATTTAATCATTTATTAAAATTACACTAGTTAATCGATTAACCCCATTTTATGTTGTTTCAAGTGCATAACTGAAAAACCGTTTTTAGAGGCAAAATTTGTTTTGTATAAATAATGGCTAGTTGCAGAAACGACTAAGAGAGAAAAAACACAGAGAAAAGAGATAGATCATCATTGTTAGAATCTATTAGAGAGTGTTGAATTAGGAGAAAGATTAGATCATGATACATATGAATATATGATTTCTATTTCTAGAAATTAATGTTTTAAAGGTGAGAGTGCAAAGTGTCAAGGATAGGACTAGCATTTCTTTGCCTATGTTTTGATGAAGACAAGGTTCTATGAAATCTTGAAGATGGCTCAAAAATCAACATGCTTTATGCTCATTTGGTCATATCTAGACTAGGACATAATTTTCTATATTCTAAGTAGTGTGGGATGTGTGCCGTAGTAAGTGACTATAGGTTAGGTGAACCTAGGTGCAAGTCTCTTAAGCCATCTTAATTGTCATATCATATCCATGAGACATATCATCTAGTTAATTGTATGTTCATGCATTAATCATACATGATATATGTGCATATTAGACATAATATAATTGCTAGAACATGTATATATGTTGTGCTTAACATATGAGAAGTTTACATTTTGAAACATGTGCATTAATGTTCCAATTAATCGATTAACATGGTAACTTAATCGAATAACTCAACTTCTTTTCTATTCAATGAGTTTTTTAGTTTGAACTATTTTCTGTGTCATTTTGTTGTATGGTTAATCGATTAACGGGTAGTCTTAATCGATTAACTGGTCTATTGTTTGTTATAACTGATTTCTGGTTCAACCGTTTAACTGTTTGTAACGAATGTAACTGTAACGCCCCGAAAAATACATCTTAAAAACATTGCGGAAAAATGGGTAAATTTTTTTTTCGAATTAGTGACATAAAATTGTTTCTTTTTAAAACCTTCCTTTTCTGGGACATCACTTTAAGTAACTCGAATGCGGAAAATCAACTTATCATTATTGAATGATAACTTAAACTGATTCACAATTTCCTGAATAACACCATGCATATAATCGGTTAAGTCATAATTAATTCATACAAACTAGGTCAACAAAGGCGGAAACTACATCGCCACAAACATATACAAGATCCAAAGAGAAACACAGCCCCCCAACCAAAAACAAAATGGAAAATTGACGGGTCCACAAGCTGACTCAGAAGATTCCAAGAATGTTGGACCCTTCACTCGGGTCCTCCTCCTCAAGGTCGATCACCTCCACCGAGCTCTCTACATTTACGAGCTCAACGACCTCGTCCTCCTCCTCTTCCTCCACTTCATTATGCCATAACCCAGCGGCATAATTCGGAGGGGATGACATTCTCAAAATCGGAGTCTTCTTGCAGGGACCTCCTCCAGGAACCTGGCTCCTCTGGGCTCAACTGGATGACGGAGCATCCAAACAATTTGACCACGTCCGATGACCGTGGGAGGGAGTAGCACCATCACTCCTAACCAGCGGGTATCGAAGTCCATCCTCTGGAGTCCTCAGCCTCCTTGGCGAGAAGGTGAAGGAAGCATCATTGTAGGTGTTAGGTTGAGGGATCATCATCGATGACCCGTTGCACACCATGTGCAATGACAGACCGCAGGGGCCTATGTATGTGTATCTGTGTCCATCACTATCCCATTGTCCCATCGGGGACATCGTGAAGTGATAGCCTCAAATGTGAGTGCTGTTGTCGGCCATCTGCATAAGAAATATACACAAAACAGAACAATACAACAGAGAGAGTAAGACATCTAATGAACATAAATTCATTGACAGCGTGGACTTACACAGAATATCACACTCAGATATAAAATATATTTTAGCATATAATTCATCATTTATCAATGACATCATGAAGTAATACATAACTTACCATTTATTTCAAAATTACCAATATATCAAAGAATAAAATCAACATTTTACTCATAACCATATCCATGCATAAATGTAGGAATACACAATGCTTGTAACTCACATGTGGGAATTCACTTCCACAATAATAATGTATGCATGATATGTCATGATTATCCACCTTACACCAATATTCATCCAACATCCTAATCGGAAATAATCGAGAGTACATGTCCTGTACCAAGCCGTTTTGTACCACCCGAAATAACATATCCTCGCAAGGAATAAAAATAGATCGATCGGTTCCCTCAGGAACAGTCCTACCCGGACCTAGGTCGTACAAACGCTTTCTGGGCATCCCTCTCATTGATCTCGAATGCAATCCCGGGGTTGTCAGAGATTGCGTAGTTTGGCCTGTGAGAACTGTCCGATCCAACAGGGTACCTCCCCAAGAATACAAGGGACTCTTCTCACCCAGACTCTCCCTCAAGACATTGTTGGCGAATCACCGTCCAATTAGTGTCGTCCCTGCTTACATCATGGTGCTCTAAGTCGTCCCGTCATTTCCTTCCCACTACTTCATGGTCACAATGCAATGCATTCTTAGTCAGAGTCAAATGCAATGTAGTAATCAAACACATGATCGGCCCATCCTTAAGCCATCTCCCGACAAGGAATGCTTCTCTAGGGACCCGATAATACGTCAACCGTACATGCTCAAGGTAAGATCTCAATCACTAAAACCCATCACCGAATAATCCTCGACGGTTACATGACCAAGCCGCTTACGGTCGGTCGATCGTTGGTTAGTGATGTCATGTATCCTTACTAGGGTACCCCCCTAGTTCACGACCTCAAGTCGGATACTTGCCCAACAAGGCATAAACACAAACAATGCTTTCATACTTTTGTGGAGTCATGCTTCTCATCTAAGCCATGATCTCATTCCACAACCTTTATATCACAACACACCCTACCCGGGTTCATCACATTGTTCACAACATCATTTCATTTCAATCTTTCCACACTGTCCCTCACCAAAGTAGGGACTAGTCACCCAAGCGATAATTTATCTTTAAATCTCAAATAAACTTAAGCCTTCCTCGCCCAGGAGAAGGTACTATCGCAAAAGCGAGGCCTCTTCTCGCTCAAGCAAGACATCTCTCGCCCAAGCGAGAGAGTTCCAGAAACTCATTAAAATCCTGGGCGTTCTCGCCCAAGCGAAGCCCATGCTCGCCCAAGCGAGGCCTCTTCTCGCTCAAGCGAGACATCTCTCGCCCAAGCGAGAGAGTTTCAGGGGCTCGTTAAAATCCTGGGCTTTCTCGCCCAAGCGAGATTCTGTCGCCCAGGCGAGGGATTTCTAGAATCAAAACTTCCCCTCGCCCAGTCCCTCGCCCAGTACTCGCCCAAGCGAGACTATTCTCGCCCAAGCGACAGGGATTTGGACAAAATACCAATTTTCCCCTTTTCGACAACCGAAACACGTTTAAACATGGGTTATCAAACACCTTCACACAGAAAAGTTCCCAACAACATTCATGTACAATATTCAACACATTTCATCAACAATCATATATATTCAAAATATTCAAACATACAAAATCTTGGGTTTCTTAAAATCCAAGTTAACTCCAAAACCTTTGAGATGGTTTAGGAGATCCGGGTGTCATATTCGGACACCACTATGTCACGATGTGTTCTCTCTCACCTTAATGAAGCGCTGCTTTAACTCGTCAACTAAGGGTGATTTGGTTTCAAGGTTCGAACACCGAAATCTTCGTAACTACCAAAATAAAAATCCATTTGTTTCTGATATTTCTAAAATTGTTACTAAAATACTTACAATCATTTCTCTTTTTCCCCTTCGTGATCATACATCCCTTTCATCCATCCGGTCCAACATCACATGTTCTTGACCATCCTTTTTCACCGAAAGATCGTTCACGATTTCCATCTATTTTAAAGGTACGGTTTTTAGTAAAACTACGTATTCCGATTTAAGACATTCTTTGATAATCTTACCATTTTAAAGTAAGTTATTCAAAGTATCCTTTAAGAGCTTTATGAGGCATTCATGTACTCATAAACCTTAACATCCTTTTTATCAAAAGTCTCTATTTTTCCAACTTGTTCCAAAACATGGTTTAAGGCTAAGAACAACTAGAAATACATACATTCTCATTTTTCCAAAACACTTCCTAAAGGTTCCTTTGATTTCATCATCATCCCCTTTG